>NW_018239992.1:818-12237 GCF_001263595.1 Phalaenopsis equestris | reverse complement strand
TAAGCTCAAATTGATTGTTGTGTTTGGTCAAAAATGACCTCACAAAGGATTTTCAACAAAAATTGGATGCCAATTTGAGGTTTAGGGCATTCAATTGTTGAGATTTGGGGTGTTAGCCAATATTGGGGTTAATTTGGGGTTTTGGATTTAAACCAAATTGGATGATCAAAAGGTTTTACCAATGCAAATTTATGGTCAGATTTGATATAAAATATTGCTATGAAGCAAATACAACATTTCTTTGGGCCAATTGGCCTGATTATAAGTCCAATTGATGTGATTTGGTCATTTAGCCAAAATTGGGGTCCCCTGGGCAGTTAGGTAACTTGGGCGTGTCTGGGGCGAAAGACCAAAGATGAGAGGGTACCTTTTCTAGTTTTCTAAGACTAGTCAGTAGGAAAGTCCTATGGCTAAACCTAGGCTACTAAAGAAATTTCTAGACCTCAACCAAAAGTGAGGTCAACAGCATCCCAAATCTACAAAATATGTTTGTTCTTAAAAACTTTGCAACACCTTGAGCATCATATCGAGGTAAAGCAACAACTTCTATCCATTTGGATACATAATCTACTGCTAACAATATATATAAATTTATGAATAATGATATAAATGGTTCCATGAAATCTCTTCTAACACATAATTGAGGGGCATTTCATTCCTTGTAGAAATATTGCCTACTCGTTGACATCGATCACAAGTTTTGATATAAGCGTTAACATCTCTAAAGATTGTAGGCCAATAAAATCCATATTGCAAAATTTTGTATGCTATTTTATCAACACCAAAATGTCCCCCAAAATCATAATTATGACATTTTGGGATAATTTCATAAGTTTCATATAAAGGTACACATCTTTGAATTATTAGATCCTTTCCTTGTTTATATAAAATTGGGTCATCCCAAAAATAAGTCTTAGCTTAAGATAAAAGTTCCTCTTCTGTTAGTATGTCATTTCATAGGGTATAATATCACTAAAAATGAAGTTTACAATGTCGGCATATCATGGAACACACCACTCATTAACATTGAACAATTCTTCATATGGAAATTGTTCATTAATCTCTTTTTCAAAACTGAGTGGTTTTTCTAATTCAAGTCTGGACAAGTGATCAGCAAATTGATTCTCAGCTCCCTTCTGATCTACTATTTCAAAGTCAAATTCTTGCAAAAGAAGAACCTATCTTATAAATCTTGGTTTTGCATCCTTCTTTTTCATTAAATACTTAATAACAAAATGATCTGTATACACAATACATTTAGTTCCAATTAAGTATGATCTAAATTTATCAAAAGTATATATTACAGCTAATAATTTTTTCTTAGTTGTGGTATAACTAATTTGAGCTTCATTGAGAGTTCTACTAGAATAGTAGATAACTTTGAAAGTCTTATCATGCTTTAGTCCTAAAACAACTCCAATAATATAATCACTAGCATCACACATCAATTAAAAAAGTTTTCCCTAATATAGTGAAACAATCATTGGTGCAGTGTCCAATTTTTTTTTTATAATTCAAAGCATTTAGGCACTCTTTAATAAAACCAAAAATTACATCTTTTTCAAGTAAATGACATAGAGGCTTAGTAATTTTTGAGAGGTCTTTAATGTACAGCCTGTAGAATCCAACATGTCCTTAAAAACTCCTAATTTTTTTCACACTTGTTAGGTGAGGTAAATTAGAGATTACTTAAATTTTTGCAGGGTCTACTTCCATACCATTTTCTAAAATTTGATGTCCCAAAACTATTCCTCCTGCTTCCATAAATTGGTATTTTTCCCAATTAAGAATTAAATTTGTTTCTTCACAGTGCTTAATAGCTTTTTGATAAATGTTCTAAACATGATTCAAATGAAGTTCCAAATACTGAAAAATTATCCATAAAAACTTCAATCCCTCCATAAAAATATCCATAAAAACTTCAATCCCTTTTTCATTTAAATCAGAAAAATAGCCATCATACATCTTTCAAATGTAGCAGGTGCGTTACATAAACCTAAGGGCATTCTTCTTAAAGAAAATGTACCATAAGTACTGGTAAAAGTTGTTTTCTCTTCATCCTTATAAGCTATTTTTATTTGGTGATAACCAGTGTATCCATCCAGAAAATAACATCCAGAAAATAAAGAAAATAAAGGTATTTATGCCCAGCTAGTTTATCCAACATTTGATCTAGAAAGGGTAGTGGAAAATAATCTTTCCTAGTGGCAAGATTTAATTTTTTATAATTAATACATGTTCACCATCTTGTGACTAGCCTTGTTGGTATTAACTCATTATGATCATTCAAAGTCATAGTCACTCCTTCGTTCTTAGGAGCATAGTGAATTAGACTAACCCATGCACTATCTGAACAAGGTAGATAATTCCAACATCTAACCACTTTAGAATTTCTTTCTTAACAACATCTTTCATAATAGGGTTCAATCTCCTTTGAGGATCAACCTTGGGTTTGCAGTTCTTTTTCATATGAATTCTATGCATACAAATTGAAGGACTGATTCCTTCTATATCAGCAATTATCCACCCAAAGGCTTTCTTATAACTCTTTAAGGTTTTCATCAAACTCTCTTCTTCTTCTGTAGTTAATTTTGAGGAAATTATAACAGGTAATGTAGAGGAATCACCTAAAAAGACTTGCTTCAAGACGAACTTCACATGTTCAGGAAGCAACTTCAACTAAAGCTCAGGAGGTTTTTCAATTGATGGACAAGAAGATGTATCTTTTTTTGTTGTGTCCAAAACTTCAAAACTTTCTTGAACATAATTTGAATCTTCCTTATATAAATCTTCATATTGATCTAATTCTTCTTCTTGTTCATGTTCCAATTCTTTATCTTCAAATTTTTCTTCATAAGTTGCTTTGAAATGTCATTCACTTAAGTATCGTATCACATCCATTCTATAACTTTCATTGTCTTTAACTTTTGCAGGGTATTTCATTGATTTGCAAATATTAAATGTAACAGTTTGATTATTGACACACATTGTTAATTCTCTTTTCTACACATCGATCATTGCATTTATTGTGGCTAGGAAATGTCTCCTCATAATCATAGGTATTTCCTTATCTTTCTCCATAACATAATGAAATCAACAGGAAAGATAAATTTATCCATTTTCACTACACTTTCACTAAAAAAATCTTCTATAACTCCCTTAGGATATGTTATTGAACGATATGCTAACTATAGAGTTACAGTAGAGTTACAGTAGCCAGTAGCAGAGGTTATTTCTCCTAATCCTAATCTTTTAAATATTGATAATGACATAAGGTTGATGCTTGCTCCTAAATCACATAAAGCTTTTCCATAAAATTTGTCTCCTACTGCACATTGAATTGTAAAACTACCAGGATCTTTAAGCTTTTCAGGAAGCTTTTTCTGAATTATAGCACTGCACTCCTCACTAAGTGCAACTATCTCATTTTCTCCAAATTTCCTTTTCTTGTTAAGAATATCCTTCATAAACTTTATATAGCTTGGAATATGTTTTAGAGCTTCAACAAATGAAATATTAACTGTAGGCTTCTTTAAAATTTATAGAAATTTTGAAAATTGCTTATCTAACTTTTGTTGTCGAAGCCTCTGTTGACCTCACTTTTGGTTGATGTTTAGTTTTTCCCTTTAGTAGCCTAGGGTCTAGCTATAGGAATTTCCTGTTAAATATTCCTAGAAAACTAGAAAAGGAACCCTCACCATTAGAAATTCTAAAATCCCCTTTGCTTAACTTGAAGCTCTACATATTGGTCATAAACTATAACACTTAGTAGGTGGGTTCAGTATGGGGGAGCTCAAGGTGAGTCCCCATTAGGACTATTTGACCTTAGGGTTGACACTAGGTGTTGTTCTGGAGCTAATACAGTCACTTACACTTACCTACACTCACTCTCACCAATAATCACTCACAACCCTAAACTGAAATATTTTGACTTTGATCCCTTGATCTTTTGGGAAACTCATGTAGATAGTCCCTCAAGCTCATTAGCCCTAGGCTAGGGTTTAGCTAGTACCAGTGCATAGAGGACTCAAATGGGGATTCCATTGGTCCATGGCTCATATAGGGTTGTTGGTACCCCAATTCTACCAAAATATTTAAATTGGCCATTTGCCCCTAAATCCCCCCAAATTACCTAGATACTCTTGGAGCCCTAAATTTGGTCGAAATTCCCAAATCCACCCAAAATACTCAAATTTGTTCAAAAATAATTTCAAACCTTTTCGAAATACCAAATTACCCAAAACTACCCAAAAATTCCAAATTTACAAAAATACCCCCAAAATGGCCATAATTACAAAAATACCCTTGGCACCCCCAAATTTCCCAAAACCTCCAAAACCACTTTAAATGTTTTCAAAACAAATTTGGAGGATCCAATTGAACCCAATTTTTCCAATTTTACTATTTTTGACCAAAACACCCAAATTACCTTTAAGGGCCCAATTTCCCCAAATTTACCTCAAATATCCATCAATTTGGCCAAATTTCCCCCAATTTCAATTATAAACTCAAATTAAACTTTCATATGACCAATATAAGCCAAATACTAGCCTAATTTTCCCATGCTTTGAGCTCAATTTTGATCTAAGTCAAACCCTCAATTTTGACCCTATGACTTAATCTCACCAAATTGATCCCCATAGCCAACTCAATTTGCCCCAATTTATGTTGAAAACTCTTCATAGTAATCCTAAACATCAAATTTAACCTTAAATTTGCCTTGGTGAAGCCTCAATTTCATTTAATTTTGACCCAAGTCCAAAAAATCTCTAAACTTGCCCCAAAATAGCCATGCCTCCAAATTCCACCAAATTGATGCCCTAATCCAAAAATTGGCACCCAATTTATGTTTAAAAATATTCATGACATTTCTATAGACCATTTACAATAATAAATCTGGACTTAACGCAAGCCTAGCCCAATCTAGACCCAAGTCTAGCCCAACCTACCCAAATTGACCAAAATTCCAAAATCCCCAAAATCCTTCAGACCAAAATTCCAAAATCCTTCAAATTGAACCCCCAAGTGAACTCAATTCAATCCTAATCCTTCACTAAAAATCTTCATTAAAATCATCTACACAATGTTGATCAATCAATTGGGCTCAAATTCATGGCTAGCCTAACCTAAACCCAACCTTTGGCCATTTGGACACATATTGGACCCATACACCAAAATTGGCCTAACCGCCCTAAAGTCACCAAATTTATGACTTTACAGCCACTAAGCACACTCCATGGACCAGGCTAAATCCCTTGGACTAGCCATGGTGAGCTATGGACCATTGGATCCCTAAATTAAGTCATGCCTATTTATGGGCCTTAACAAAAAATCTCCCCCATCATCACTTGCCATTGAGGGTTAAACATAATTAACCCTCCCACTGGCTCACCTGACCTCCTAAGCCACCTCCCCTGGCCTTGCCAGCTAGACTAGTCATCTGAGCACCTCAAAACCAAGGGCCAACATCCCTAAATCAAACCATATCTCAACCCTAGGGGCCAACTCACCCTAATTAAACATTAGAGCTTCTAATCCCACCACCTCAGCAGACTGTTGCACCTAAGGCCAGACCCAGAGCTCCCCTCACCCGCCATGGCTAAGTAAAATTTTGCACCCAAGGCCAGGCCCTGAGCTCCCCACTCCCGCCATGGCTATAAAACCTCACCTCTACGACCAACATAAGGGTGCTAAAATTTTCTTAAGGAAACCTGGTAAAATTGCTCCCACAACCTCTCTAGGACCTCCTCAGAGCAAACCAAACACCCCCTTGCCCTAATTCCCATCGCCGGAGCTCAATTTTTGAGTTGAAATCCTTGCAAGAGATAGGACATTCTCCACCACACCCCCACATTGCACCAAATATCAATTAAATTTGCCCACACCTTCACCATAGTAAAAGAAGACAAAGACTCATAGAAGCCCCCTCATAGAGAGCCTCTACCCTAGAGTTTGATCAACACCCAAATTTGACCTTGGGTCTTGACATTACACCACAGTAAGAGGCTCAATCCCTAGCCTCCTTGGACCTCCACAAATGTGTCGAGCACCTCTAATTGAAGCTTCCCTTCTCAAAGCAAAGGTATTGAACTTCTCCTCTTCCCAAGTCTATTTTGACACTCCATATGATTAAGGTTAATTTAATGGCATGTTTACCATGTGAATATGTTCTACTCACTTAGACGAGTCTATAGGATCAAACTCGAGGTCATTTGGTTGAGAAATGAGTGAGATCTTAAGGTTTTAAGGTTAACGGTCACAGGCTCACACTAGTTGAGGACGAAGACGCAGAGCCGTTAGATGGTGCGTGTATCAGACGGACGACTTGGATTGCGTTGGATAGGAGCTTGATACATAAAGCGTGGGCCGAGTTAGCGGCTACGTGGATGGCGGTATCCAACCAGAGTGTGCCACGTATGTCTTCAGAGCTGTCACATGATGTCGTGGCGTCGTGTGTTTAAGTAGAAAAATAGGGATTTAGTTAATTCAGAAAATACCCCTACCTTCAAAAATCCATATGTAGGAGTTGAAAAATCACAAGAATAATATAAAAATATCCTAGTGCTAAGTGAATAGAGGAGAAAAATATGGAAATGGTTTGAAGTTTGTTTGATGCATATTTTATTTTTAATTAATTAAATATTGTTTCTAATATTTTAATTCTCCATGAATTCAAATATTTCACCATGTCATACTATTTGGGTCACTTATAGATTCTGTCATGGTAAATCTCCCTTAATTTTTTCAAAGTCAGAGGAGACCTCTATGAGGAGACAAGTATTTTTCAAATTTATGCATCTAATTTGAAAAATTAATTATAATAATTAGCATGTTGCTTAGAAAAATCCAAGAAAATTTGGGTAGGTTCACTGTAACCAGAGAACCCTAGGAAAAATTTTTTATGAGCTAAGTCATTAAGAATAGACCTAATTTTCATAAAATCCTAAAATATAAAGAAAATTAATTTGGAAAAAATAAACATTTAAATGACTTGCTTTTAATCCTCTACTGTAACTTAAAGTTTAGAGGACTCCCCATAAAAATTTCAAAACATATGGAGCTCATTTGATAACCTAATTTGATTTTCCTAATTTGATTTTCTAAACTAATTTGATTTTCTAAATTAAATGACACTTTTAACACTTAAAATAATCATAATAATTAAAATACAACTAAAAAAATTACGAAATTGGTTTTGGGAGCTCTCTGTGATCAGAGAAATTTTATAAAAATAAAATTGAAATTGAAGTAAAAATTTCATTTTTAATCATATTTTAAATATTTAAATAATTAAAAAAATAAAAATCATAAGATTAATAAAATTCATGGAAATATTCTAAATTGTTTTCTAAGCCCTTAGGAGCAATTGAAAACTTTTTCCTAAGTTTCTAAGTAAACATACTGAATTTTAAAGCTTAAAATAATTTTTAATGGCTAATTAAAATAATTTTTAATTTTAAAGCTTAAAATAATTTTTAATGGCTAAAAATGGATTTTCCTTAATTTCTCACTAAAATAATTATAATAATTCAAAGAAAAATTAGAAAAATGTGAAATTTTTTTATTTAGGTTATTTAACCTTAGAGAGATTTAATAAAAATGAAAAAAATTTATTTTCCACATTTAAAATATTTAATAGTTAATTAATACTACATAAATTAAAATAATTCTGATAATTCAAATAAAACTAAAAAAACATGAATTTTTTTCAAAGTGGTTCTATAATTTAAGTCTACCTCCAGTAAAAATTTCAAGTGATTAAGCTTTGCCTTCATCAAGTTATTGAATTTTCTTTGAAAAATCTTATTTTAGCTTGTAAATAATTATATAAATTTAATTAAATTTTGAAAAATCACATTTTCTCCTCTGTTGTCTTTATTGACCCATGAGTAAGGTAGTAGAAAATGTTAAAGTCATTTGAATTAAATTTGATGAATTATGAAGTGATAGAGACTTAGGGGCAAATATATAATTTTGGAAATTTGGTCTTAACTAACATTTAGGCTTAATTCAACAAAGGGAAATGGACATTCTTTGATCTTAATTAACATGTTCAGATGATTGAAAGATAAAGAATTAATTAGTAGAAACCAACCTCATTTTTTTTTAATTAAAGGATAAATTTACAAATCTCTAAATTATTAATATTTTGAGGTATATTAATTTAAATGTTCCTAGACTTAGTGGTATGATTTTGGATGTTAATAACTCACTAATTTAATACCCCTATTTGGTGTTCAAATGAGATTTAAACCTTTTGATGATGAAATACTATCACTTGAAATTCAATTTCTTTCAAAAATTACTAATGTATCCACCAAGGTCTTAAGGGCTTACTAGTGACCTAGGCTAAATTAAATTTGGGTAAATGAGGATTAGAAAAGTGAATGTGATTAGAAATTGAACACCTTTAAAACACTATAAGCCTAAGTTAAAGCTAAAATTGGACAAGTGTCTTAATAAAATTAACTTGCCCCTTTTAAGGGTTTGTACCTACATAATTCTCAGATTAAATGACAAATGATAATCACATTACTCTTAGGGATAATTGAAACATCGATGTTCAGTGAGCATTAGAGGTATTCACAGGATGAATTATTAAGAAACATAATAAGTTTAAATGAGCTTGAGACTTTCCACCAGGCGGTGAGAGGGAAGCATGAATCTGCTTCTTTCTCCTGACGTGTTGGATACCCCGGAGGTCTACTAAACTTAGTATGTTTTGCTTAATAAAAGCAGCCTTAATCGAATTAATGAGGGCTCACCAAGATATGATTTAGGATTTGTTAAATCACCATAACCTTATTTCCCTGCTTTACATAAAATGCGTTAATATATAAATGCCCTCACATACATTTTGAGTTTCAGTTGAAGATGACGGGAAGACCATCCTGGTACACTTTTTTTATAATTTATTTTACCTGCATTTCTAGTTTCCCATACTTTACTTTTCAGTACATTACTATACTTACTCATCTGCATGTATGAACAAAAACACAAATCTGCATGTTAAACAACGATGTCACCCTACATGAAAACAAAAACTGCTAGGGTAGTCTTCATCATGGTGTAGAATTTTTTTGAAAATTATCTGCACTTATAATTTTTTTCATTAAATAAACCTAACTTAAAACTTAAAATTTAATCACAAACATCACAAAACAACCATTGCAACTAAATTAAGAACATTCTATCGGATGATCGGGAATCCTTCGGAGGAGGTAACCTACGGTTGCTAACGAGGCTTCCCATGGTCTAAATGAAAGTATGGAACTCATTAAGTTGAGTTTAGTAAATTCATTTTGACTAAGTGAATCCAATAGAAAATAGTGGTACCAGGATGAGGGAATCGTAGGATCCTAACTGGTGTCGCTCTAATCAACTTTAATATGCTCTATAACATTTAAAAAACTATAACCATAGGGACATCTGATTTGACATCATAACTTGACACACTAGAAAACTTGAGCTTTCCACGACAAGGAGCTTGGAGCTAGTATGGTGGGCAGCATTATCATCTTCAATAGTGAAATATGTCTTCCCTAGCTAAACCAATTTCTTTCCTTAGAATTAAACAACAAGCCATAGGATTTCGAGGTTGTCTGCCTAGTGAAATATAAATCCTCAACTCATCTTTAAGCTTTTGTATAGCTTCGCTGTACAATCTAAGCCTAACTCGTCTTAGAATTCTGAGATTGTGGTTCGTCACGACCTAAATCCTCACATCTTCCAGGCTATTTCTGTGATTGTTTCACACAAATGTAAACTTTAAATTAATAAAGTTGGCAGGATGAAATACTCAAATAATTTCTCCTCAAAACTGAAGCCAAACAATAGGATATATTAGGAATTCACCGAGGTTCTCCTTCGGATCCATGACATCCCCTAGTTCTTCCTCTGGATTATAAAAACAAAATGTTCCAAATTTAAGCCATTCCCCTTTCACACCACTTTGTCCGATTTTGTTGAAAAGTCCTATCCTTTTAAACTCCTTGAAGATAATATTTCTTGATTCTTATCGACAGTTTTCTTAGGTGACTTAAGTTATCTAAGATGTAATTAACTATAGGGGCTTGCCCTTATAAGAAGCTTGTTCGAACCCAGCTTAATATAAACCTTATTTAATTCTTCATGTTAAATAGGGAAACTTTTTGGCAAATAAAATGGTTTCGCAGACCGATGTCTTATATTTCTTAGTTTATTTGATCGAGCCTCATCCTCAAGTCTTGTGTTAATCCTTCAAGATAGATAGATATATATATATATAAATTGAACATCCTTCTGAGCGGGCGACGAGATTTTGATTCTGGAGGCCGACAGCTTCCAACGGGCAACTCCCCCATAACAAAAAAAGTGCCGATAGCTTTTGGTGACTCCTCTGGGGACTATTTTTTCTCTCCATTTAAATCAGAGAATATTATCTTCATACATCGGCTTCATACATCGGTAATGTGTCTGTGTCTATGTCCCTTATGAACCAGATTACCCTTCTTTCATTGGCATGCTCCACCCATTTCTTTCTTGGGTGAGTACAGTTAACTCTTTGGACTTCAGGACCATCTGTACAATCACCTTCGAATAGAGAGACTCAGGAGGCCATTAAGGACGTTTTAATCTTCATGTGGGGTCGGATCCCCAATAAGTGTCTTGGTGGACTAGTTCCACCTAGGCATTGTGCGTTGATAAGTTGATCCCGCACAAGGTCCTAAACACTTCACATCTCTCTTTCCAGTTTGATTTGCTGATTTGCAAATTAAATTGAATTGTGTCGTGGTGCGCGTGATCTTTAATTCTCTTTATATTAATTAAATCTTCCTAATTTCAAACTATTTTTACTAAAATTTTAAAATTTTCATAAATTAAATAAAGACTTACCCGGTCTACAGATTGACCTCTGTTAATTTTTAGTGCTCGCACTAATATTACGAGGTATTGGCCAAATAGGTAACCCCACAGCTTTCTCTTTTAAAGCTGCTACAATGACGTACCCAATGCTCACTTTTTCCTGTGACCTGACGACGAGCCGCAATGCCCGTAATATCACTCCTACCATCAAGTTTGGAGTCAGATTTGAAGATCTCATGGTCATTCTTGGGAAAGCCCCATTGGTTGTAATGAAAGTCACCGCTTCAAAGGCTCAGGAGCCGTCTGCCGAGTTTAACCTAAGCTGCATTTAGGATTTTAATTCTTGTAGGAAGGTCAAGACTGCTGCCACCTCGACACCTACTAAGTCCGTTCTTCCCGTTGCTGCTAAGGGATGTCGGCACTATTTTTTGTGTGGGGTTTGCCCGTAAGAAGCTGTCGGTCATAGGAATTGAAATCCCGTTGCCCGCTTCGGAAGGACATTTTAAAAATTTTAATTTTGAAAAAGATGAAGTCAAACTGACCCAATAATTTTCATAGTTTAGATGAAAGAGCG
>NW_018239992.1:0-437 GCF_001263595.1 Phalaenopsis equestris | reverse complement strand
CGAAGGAGAACTTCGGTGACTTCCCAAGCTATCCTATTATTTGGCTTTAATTTAGGAGAAATCATTTAGATGTTTCATCCTGCAATTTTTTATATATTAGGATTTACATTTGTGTGAAACAATCAGCACAAATAACCTTGAAGATGTGAGGATTTAGGAGAAATCATTTAGATGTTCTCTGACTCATGAGCCATAGTGGAGAATAAAAATCAAATGATTTTGATCTTTACATTCTCCAAATTAAATGTTTTAAGAAAATTGATATTTGCTTCAAACAATGATATTTTTATTTTTAACAATTATGAAATTATTTCCTAAGACTACTCTAGCCATAGGGAACTCATATGAATTTTTGTAGAATTTTCTAAGCCACATACAATTTTGTATAATTATTTGAATAAAAAATGCATAAAAACTTAGAAAATTAAGATCTCTGT
>NW_018239991.1:338370-342622 GCF_001263595.1 Phalaenopsis equestris | reverse complement strand
TTCTAGACCTCAACCAAAAGTGAGGTCAACATAGGATAAGTCCTAAAAAAGTAGCCAATACTCATGATAAAAATGTTATTTCAATGATTGCATGTCAAGTTGCTGCATTATCTAAGAAGATAGACCAAATTGGAATGAATTTTTCTCCAACATCCTAAATGGTTGAAGAAAATCATTAGGACAAATGATTGATTCTCATATTTCAATGGAAACTATAAATGCTATCAATAGACCTAATAACCCATATTCAAATTATTATAACCCGGGTTGGAAAAACCATCCTAACTTCAACTTCAACTGGAACAACAATCTTAAATCTTAGTGGTGGAAGTCAATAATGGGGTAATACTTAAGTTAACCCATTGGGAGGTTGGAACAACCGGGGTAATGCTAACGTTAGACCTACTTCTCCTCCTGGATTTAATCAACAAGTTAAGAAGAAGAAGTTGTCTATGGAGAAACTGATGTTGCAAATAGGTAATAATTTACAAATTCAAACTATTGTTATTAAAAATATGAATAATCAACTGAGACAAATTGCTAACGCACTTAGCAATAGGCCTTAGGGAACAATTCCTAGTAATGTAGAGATTAATCCTAAAGAAACACATAAAGAGCCAGAGAAAGTTAAAGTGGTCCAACTAAGGAGTGGAAAAGAGTTGAATGTTGGAGTTCAAAAATAAATTGATGTTAAGAGAGAAATTTAAGAAATTGAAAGACCCGAAGAGATTATTCCTAAGGAAGCAGAAACACCTTACTCTCCAACTAAGATAAATGTAGAAAGACCCCCCACCACCTTTTCCTCATAAACAGCAAAAAGTGGATCAACAGTTTTAAAATTTTTGGAAATATTCAAGAAACTTACAATTAATATCCCTTTTTATGAGGCTTTGGAACAGATAACAGATGCATGAGGCTTTGGAACAGATGCCAAGTTATGCCAAATTTATGAAAGAATTTTTAAATAAAAAAAGGAAGTTTGTAGATCATGAGACCATTGCTCTTAGTGAATAATGTAGTGCAATAATTCAGAAAAGCTTCAATGAAAACTCAAAGATCCTGATAGCTTTACCATACCTTTTGCAATTGGAGAGAAATTTTGTGGAGAAGCTTTATGTGATTTAGGAGAGAGCATTAACCTTATTCCTCCATCTATATTCAAAAGTTTAGTTTTAGGAGATATTTCTACCACTATTATAACCCTTCACTTAACTGATCGATCTATCATTTAAAGTGGATAAATTTATCTTTCATGTTGATTTTATTATATCAGATATGGAAAAAGATGAAGAAATTTTTATTATTTTAGGGATACCTTTCCTTGCTATTAGATGAGCAGTGATAGATGTACAAAAAGGAGAATTAATAATGAGAGTTAATGATCAAGAAGTTACATTTAATGTACATAAAAAAATGAAGTGTCCTGATGAAAAATGTTATAGAATGGATATTATTGAAGATATGATTGTTATTCATTTTCAAAATAGATGTGAAGTCATATTGGATCAAAAATATGAAGTCATTTTAGAAGAAGAACAAGAAGCAGAGAGTGAAGGAGATTCTAAAGATGAATCAAATGAGATGATTATTGATGATTCAAATTATGTTCAGGAAGAATATGAAATTTTAGATACCACTGAAAATAAGTGAGGTCAACAGTATACATCTAATTACATCTATTGAAAAGTCTCCTAAATTTGAGTTGAAAGTTCTACCTACTTATTTAAAGTACGCATTTTTTAGGAACTCATTTACATCACTGATACACCTAAAATATATAATCTTTATGTACACATTTTGATACCTATTTTTAAGATATTACATTTTAATGGAAGGAATTTGTGTGTTTTTCTTTCAGGTACAAGTAAAAAGGTAATAGGTACAATCAAATGGAAAAAAGGATCAATTTTGGAGCAAAAATGCAAAGAAAAATGATCAAATTTGGAGCAAAAATGAAGAAGGTGTGCAAAAGAACTGTCATGCTTAAGCGCCCAGAGCTGGCGCTTAAGCGCCAGTAAAACCGAGAAGGTTGTGCCTAAGTACCAAGTACCTCGTGCTAAAGCACCAAAAGTAATTACTTGATGATTCAACAAATTTAGAAAATTTTTTGAAGACGTGATTAAAGCAACCCTTGGTGAAAATGAGGGAAATAAATAATAGACACAAAAATACATTCAATTGGCTTTTGAAAAGAGGCAACTCCTGGAAGATTTATTGAATGTCGACACATTTTAAAGACACGCCAAGGCACCTTTTGGAAAATTATAAAATAAAACTTGACGCCTACCGTTGACCCCTTTCTCTCTTAGATTAATTAGGATACTTTTAGAGAGAAGAAGAAGAGAGTAGTTACAATGTGTGAGTAAAGAGTATTTGAAGAGAAAGGAAGAGAATAGATTCAAAGGAACATCAAGAGTTTGGTGGAGAGGATTTAAGATAACTTTTTATCTTTATGACTACATTTGGTTTTAATTTAGACTTCTTGTTTGTTTACATGATTTGTACTTTCAAAATTAAGTGTGGTTGGTTTTTCTCCATGAATTGTGAGTTGTTTTCTTTATTTTTTCCTTAAAATGATAAGTGAATAAGTATTGGATTGAAGTTGTTTGAAGTATTAATTTTTAATGTTGGAATAAGCTTTTAAACCATTTACTTCATTTACTTCTTGATTTAGCCAATTAAGATGTTAATATTTCTTTTGAGAACATGTAATATCTAAGATGGTATTGTCTCAATCAACTAATGGTAAGAATCACATGATATTTTATGGATGAGAATGTAATTCATATGATTGAGTGTAAATAAATAAAGAAATAAACTTTGAAGGGTGTAGAATTAAAGGACTTTAGAGTGACAGGATAAAGCCCCTAATTTGGTTTATAGTTTTAGGTTTTGGTACAAGATGTTAGCCCCAAGTAGAGAGAGAAGAGGGAACTTTAGATTGAGAGCTAGTATCTTCCCTACCTAACCCGTCTTCAAAACTATTCAAACTTTAAATTAGCCAATGTTTTTCATAGCATCTCTAGTAAGGGTAAAGAATATTATTGCTCCTATTTGAGATAACACAATTTGAATACTTCCACAATAGAATTTCTATACTTGTTACTGATTCATGATAAGGAAAAAGATATTTTGTTTATATTACATTCATCTTACAAATATCTAGGTAAGTTTAGTTAGTTATTTACTACACTTTCATATATCAAAAATTACAAAAAGAATCAAACTTTCATTCCTATTATAGCATTTATAGTTTGAGTAAGAATAATTTGCAAAGTAGAATTTATTCTCTAAATTCTTCTGATTTTGAGTTACATATTTTATTTTTTCCCTATGGGTTCATTATTTGGGGATTAATAAAAAAGTCATATATTACTTGATAATGATACGTATACTTGTGTAGTACCCCAAATTTAAATATAATAATTGTATTCTTATTTCCTTCCAAGTCAAGTTTCTGACAGTCATTGAAAAGAAAAAAATATGAGTAAGAAAAAATTAAGATTATAACAACATACATCGTATTGTCACATAAAATCGGGATCAAGTTTTTGGCACTGTTGTTGAGGAAAAATAAAAATTTTTGAAGAAATTTTTAGAAAACAAATTTCTATTTTTAGAAATTTTTATTTAACATTTTAGATTTATTATAAGAATATGGTAGTGTTATTTTTATATAAAGTTCTTATTTGTGTGATTTTATCTTATGTTGTTTTGTGGTAATGTATGTGTAGTTCAGGTTCTAAAAGGCTAGTACCCTACAATTCTAAATTAGAAGGAACTATTAAAAAAAATAAAAAAATAAAAATAAAAAATATATAAAAAGACCAAAAATTTCAAGAAATGGAAAATCAAAACAATCAAAATGCTGAAATTAATCAAGATTATAGACCTTTAAGAGATTATGAAAATCCTGCAGTGGAAGAACTTCATTGTACTACTAAAAAACCGGTTGTCGGCGCTATTTCGGGAGAATTGGGGGGGAGTTGTCCGTAAGAAGCTGTCGGTTATCGGAATTGAAATCCCGTCACCCGTCTTGTAAGAACGTCGAAGTATGAAATCAAACTGTCCCCATATTTTTCATAGTTTAACATGAAAGAGAACTGTACCTTAAATCCTGTATCTATCCCGAAGGATAAACACAAGACTTGAGGATGAGGCTCGATCAAATAAACTAAGGAAAGTATGACGTCCGTTTGGTCTGCGAAACCTTTGTATTTGCCGACAAGTTCCCTTATTTAATATGAAGGAT
>NW_018239991.1:334871-335620 GCF_001263595.1 Phalaenopsis equestris | reverse complement strand
CAACATGTCAAAGTTTCAAGCCAAGATGATATATCAATGTGCATGGAGAATCAAATGATTCAAAATAGTGTTTAATTAATTAAAAATAACATATGCATAACATGGTCTTGAAATTTATTCCACATTGTTCTCCTCTGTTCACTGAGCAAGAGGGTATTTTTATTTTATTTTTGTGATTTTTCTAGACAAAGTTATAGATTTTCTAAGTTAAGGGTATTTAAATAAATAAGAAAAGCCCTATTTATCTATTTAAACTGTGTGTGCCACCTCATCCTATGATGGCTCCAAAGGCATGTGTGGCGTGCTCTGGTTAGACGCCACCGTCCACCGTCCACGTAGCTTGCTGACTCGGCCCGCGGTTTATGTTCCAAAGCGTTGTCCGGCTCGATCTTGGCCATCCATGTGATACACGCGCGATGGAACAACTCCCCATCATTGTCCTCGATAGAATGATCCCATGACCATTCACACTAAAATCCTAAGATCTCAGCCTAGACTCAACCAAATCACTTTGGGTTTGATCCTATGGACTCATCTAAGTGAGACGAACACATCCATACGGTTAATGTACCACAAAATCGAGCCTAAGTAGATGGAGAATCAAAATAAGATGGAGAATCAAAATAAGCTCGGGAGAAGGAGAAGTTTATACCTTTTGCTCTGAGAAGGGAGGCTTCAATCAGAAATGCTCGGCAAGTTCGTTGGGATCCAAGGAGTCTAGGGATTGAGTCCCTGGTCTTGGTGTAAGG
>NW_018239991.1:301369-333194 GCF_001263595.1 Phalaenopsis equestris | reverse complement strand
GGACCATCTACACGATTATCCCAAAAGATCAAGGGATCTAGGCTAGAAATTTGAGTTCAAGGTTGTGAGTGATTGTGGGTGTAGATAAGTGTAGTGAGTGTAGTGAGTACCTTAGCCCGAGACCAACACCCAGGGTCATCCTTAAGATCAAGCAGTCCTAAGGGTAACTCATCTTGAGTTTCCCCCATAATGACCCCACCTACTAAGTATTTAGAGGTTGAAACCAACATGTAGAACTTCAAGTTGAGTAGAGAAGAGTTTGGAATTTCTAGTGGTGAGGGTGCCTTTTCTAGCTTTCTAAGAATAGTCAATAGGAGAGTCGTATGGCTAAACCTTAGGCTACTAAAGATGAAAAACTAAACCACAACCAAAAGTGAGGTCAACACCGGTTATAGTCACTAATTCATTTGAATTTAAACATATTATTATCCAAATGATATCAAATAATCAGTTTGGGGGAGCGCCAACTGATGATCCAAAATTACATCTTGTCAATTTTCTAGAATTGTGTGTTACATTTAAATATGATGGTGTATTAGATGATTCTATAAGACAGAGTTTTTCCTTTCTCACTGAGGGATAAGGCTAAGATATGGCTACATTTGTTAGTACCTGGATCTATCAGAACTTGGGGTAATTTAGCGCAGAAATTCCTTGCTAAATATTTTACACCATAAAAAACTACGAAGTTTAGAAATGATATTACATGTTTTTATCAGTTTGAAGAGGATTCTATTTATGAAGCATGGGAACAATTTAAAAAAACTCCTAAGAAAGTTTCCACACCATGTTATGCCAGATTGGTTAATAATTCAAACCTTTTACATGGATTGGATGGATCTCTTAGATCTATTATCCATGTCGTTGTTGGTGGTTCATTGATGTCAAAACCATTTCATGACGCTTATGCTTTAATTGTTGAGATGGCTACTAATAATTTTCAAGGGCCATCTGATAGGTTAAATCCTAAGAAAATAACCAATATTCAAGAATTTGATGCTTTTGCAAAGTTAGCAAATCAAGTTGCTACAATTTCAAAGAAATTAGACCAATATGGAAAGAATTTTTCTTAATCAATTGCAATATTTGAAGAGAATTCATTAGGCCAAATGATAAATTCTCAAGCATCATTAGAAACTTTGAATGCTATAAACAATAAGCAAAATAACCCATATTCAAACTATTATAACCTAGGTTGGAAGAACCATCCTAACTTTAACTGGAACAATACTTCGAGTAGTAAAAATCAGTAATGATCGAACAACCAAGTAAACCCACTGAAAAATTGGAACAACCAAGGTAAAAATAATTATAGACCAACTTAACCTCTAGGTTTTAACAGTAATCCACAATTCAAGCAGAAAAAGTTGTCTATAGAAGAAGTGGTGTTACAAATGGGAAATCAGTTACAAAGTCAAGGAGCTACAATTAGAAATATTGAGAATCATTTGGGAGAAAAGCAAATGCATTAAGTAATATATCCCAAGGAACACTTCCTAGTAATACAAAAGTAAATCCAGAAGACAAAAATAAAGTAAAAACCGATCAACTTAGAAGCGGAAGAGAGTTGGAAGGTAGAGTTCAAAAACAGATTGAAGTAGAGAGAGATGAAATTGAAGTGGCTGAAGAGGACTCTCTGAAAGGTTTAGAAAGTCCTATTTGTCCACTTAAAATTGACTTGGAAAACGCTCCACCTCAGTTTCCTGAGAGACTTCCTCAACAAAATTTAGATAAACAATCTTCAAAATTTCTGGAAATCTTTAAGAAGCTTACAATTAATATTCCATTTGCTGAAGCCTTAGAACAAATGTCAAGCTATGTGTAGTTTATGAAGGATATTCTTAACAGGAAAAGGAAGTTCAAAGATAACAAGACTATTGCACTTAATGAAGAGTGTAGTGCTATAATTCAGAAAAAGCTTCCTCAAAAGCTTAAATATCCTGGTAGCTTCACAATTCTAAGTGCAATAGGAGACAGATTTTATGAGAAAGCTTTATGTGATTTAGGTGCAAGCATTAAACTTATGTCATTATCAATATTTAAAAGTTTGGGATTAGGAGAAATATCCTTTACTATTGTAACTCTTCAGTTAGCAGATCATTCAATAACATATCCTAAGGGAGTTATAGAAGATGTTTTAGTGAGAGTAGATCATTTTTTCTTTCCTTTCGATTTCATTGTGCTAGATATGGAAGAAGATAAGGAGATACCTATCATTTTGGGGAGACCATTCCTAGCTACAGGAAGAGCAATGATAGATGTGCAGAAAGGGGAACTAAATATGTGTGTCACTGATCAAGCAGTTACTTTTTATTTTTCTAAATCAATGAAGCATCCTACAATAGGTAAAGATGATGAATGTTACAGAATGGATGTAATAAGATATCTAAGTGAATGTCATTTCAAAATAACTTATAAAGAGAAATCTAAAATGAAAGAGTTGGAACACAAGCAACAAGAGAAAATAGATCAATTTGAATATTTTTATAAGGAAGATTTGAATTATGTTCGAGAATATTTTGAAGTTTTGGACACAACAAAAAAAAGATAAATCTTTTTTGTCCATCCATTTAAAATCATCTTGAACTTGAGTTGAAGTTACTTCCTAAATATTTAAAATATGCCTTTTTAGGTGATTCCTTAACATTACTGTTTAGGTGATTCCTTTTAGGTGATTCCTTAACATTACTGGTTATAATTTCCTCAAATTTAACTACAGAAGAAGAAGAAAGTTTAATGAAAACTTTAAAGAATTTTAAGAAAGCCTTTGGATGGACTATTGCTATTATTAAAGAATAGTCCTTCAATTTGTATGCATAGAATTCATATGGAAGAGAACTGTAAACACAGGGCTAATCCGCAAAGGAGATTGAATCCTGTTAAGAAAGATGTTATTAAAAAAGATAAAGTGGTTAGATGCTGGAATTATCTTACATATTTCAAATAATGCATGGGCCAGTCCAATGTTTGTTAGACTAGCTAGGCATAATACTTTTGTTTTCTGGATGGATATACTGGTTATCACCAAATAAATTTAGCTTCTGAGGACCAAGAAAAAACAACTTTTTCCAGTCCTTATGGTGCATTCCCTTTTAAAAGAACGCCCTTTGGTTTATGTAATGCCCCTGCTACATTTTGAAGATGTATGATGGTTATTTTATGTGATTTAATTGAAAAAGGAATTGAAGTTTTAATGGATGATTTTTTAGTGTTTGGAACTTCATTTGAATCATGTTTTACAAATTTATCGACACTTCTTAAGCGCTGTAAAGAAATAAATTTAGTCTTTAATTGGGAAAAATGTAAATTTATAGTAATAGGAGGAATTGTTTTAGGACATCAGATATCACAAAATGGTATGGAAGTAGACCCTACAAAAATTCAAGTGATTGCTAATTTACCTTATGTAACAAATGTGGGGGAAATTAAGAGTTCTTAGGACATGTTGGATTCTACATGAGATAGATTAAAGACTTCTAAAAAATTGCTAAGCTTCTATGCCATTTGCTTGAAAAGATGTTTTTAAATTTGATACAGAGTGCCTAAAAGCTTTTAAAAGCTTTTGAACTATTAAGTTTGAACTATTAAGAGAAAAATTAGTCACTGCATCAATTATTATTTCACCAGATTGGGAAAAATGTTTTGAATTAATGTGTGATGCAAGTGATTATGTTATTGGAGTAGTTTTAGGACAAAAGTTTGATAAAATTTTTAAAGTAATTTACTATGCTAGTAGAACTCTTAATGAAGCTCAAATTAATTATACTACCATTGAGAAAGAGTTATTAGAAATTGTATATGCTTTTACTAAATTCAGATCATACTTAATTGGAACCAAATGTGTTGTGCATACTGATCGTTCTGCTATTAAATATTTAATGAAAAAGATAGATGCAAAACCAAGACTGATACTATGAATTCTTCTTTTCCAAGAAGTTGACTTTGAGATAGTAGATAGGAAGGGAGCTAAGAATCAAATTGCTCATCATATGTCCATGTTGTCCAGATTTGAATTTAGAAAAACCACTCTATTTTAAAAAATAAATTAATGAACATTTTCCATATGAGAAAATATTCAATATTAATGGTGGCATGTTCTGTGGTATGCCGACATTCCTCTTTAGTTGCCTAAGGTCTAGCCATAGGACTTTTCTGTTGACTATTCTTAGAAAACTAAAAAAGGAACTGTCACTTCTGTTGACTATTCTTAGAAAACTAGAAAAGGAACTGTCACTTTTAGAAATTCTAAACTCTTTTTTGCTCAACTTGAAGTTTCACATATTGGTCCTAACCTCTAGCACTTAGTAGGTGTATGGAGGATCTCAAGAGGAGTCCCTATAGGATTGGTTGACCTTAAAGTTGACTGGGTGATGTTCTGGAGCTAGTTCACTCAATACCACCCACATCACCTTGATCCACTTACAACTCTAAGCCCAAAATTGTTGAATTTGATCCCTTGATCTTTTGGGAGACTCATGTAGATGGTTTCCTAGTCCCACTAGCCTTAGGTTAGGGTTTAGCTAAGACCAGCACATAGAGGTGCCAGCTCATATAGGGTGGTTGGCACCCCAATTCTACCAAAGTATCCAATTTGACATTTTCACCCCAAACCTACCCAAATTACATAGACACCCCCAAATCCCAAATTTGGCAAAAAATCCCAATTTAACCCAAAATACCCAAGTTAGTTCAAAAATCACTTCAAACCATTTCAAAATACCCAAATTGCCCAAAACCACCAAAAATTGCCAAAATTACCAAAATACCCCCAAATTTGCCAAAATTACAAAGATTCCCTTGGCTCCCCAAACTCTCCCAAGAACTTAAAAATCATCTCAAGTGTCTCTAAAACCAATTTGGACACTCCAATTTGACATAATTTGGCCAATTTTATCATTTTGACCAAAACCCCCAAATTGCTTTTAAATGCCTAATTTCCCCAAATTCATCTCAAATGTCCATAAACTTAGACCTAATTTCCCTCAATTTCAATTCTAAACTCAAATTCACCTTTCATTTACTCAACAAAAACCAAATCCTAGTTTAATTGGCCCATGCTTTGAGCTCAATTTTGAGCTTTGAGCTCAATTTTGATCCAGCTCAATTTTGATCCAATTCAAAACCCCTAATTTTGACCATATGACTTAATCCCACCTAATTGAACCCCATAGCCACTCATTTTGCCCAATTTAAATCCTAAACTCTTCATAACAGTCCTACACATCAAATTTGACCTTCAGTCATCCTTGGTGAAGCCTCAATTTTGCTTAATTTTAACCCAAGTCCAAAAATCCCCAAATTTGCCCCAAATTGGCTTTGTCTCCAAATCCTACCAAATTGAATGTCCTAACCCCAAAATTGACAACCAATTGATGTTGGAAACTCTTCATGATATTACTATAGACCATTTTAAATGATAAATTTGGACTTAGTCAAACCTTAGCCCAACCTAGACCCAAGTCTAATCTAACGAGCCCAAATTGACCAAAATCCCAAAATCCTTCAAATTGAGCTTCCAATTGAACTCAAAATTACTTCAATCCTTCACCAAAAACCTTCATAACAATTATTTACACAATTTTGATCAATCCATTGAGCTCAAATTCATGGCTAGCCTAACCCAAGCCCAACTTTTAGCCATTTTGACCCAAATTAAACCCATGCACCAAAATTGACTTTTTAATAAATATATTCTACGTAAGTGCACGTATCGCTTCAAGTAATATAAGACTTTCTGATTATGCCCCAAACATCGATCCCACAAGGAAACAAGGAACTTAGTCAAATTTAAATATACTATTATTAGTCCTTAGTTTGGAATGTTGATTAAAATTGTGTTTTATATAGTAACTACTCCTAAATGCCAATGTTAAATGTAAGGATATTAACTATTTCTAAATGTAAATATTAATTCTAAAGATAACCCTTTCTGGATGAGTTGGTTTGGAGAATTTTAAGATGTTAAAAATTACTCTTCTTATGTAGCAAATTGGATAATGTAAAGGAATGAGATACATTATATATTGTATGTGCCAAATAGGAGTAGTTTTAATTCTCTACCCTGATTCAGCGTTATAGAAAATCGTTGGCTAATCTTAAGTTAAGTCCCTAAATCAGTGGCTAGGTTAGAAGGATATGGCCTCCCACTCCAGACCTCCCACTTCCCTTCCCCTGAAGGCTTACTCTCGCTTTAATTTTTAAACACTAAGATCAAATTGGGGATTTTTAGTCTATCACCCCAAAAATCTCCAATTCTACACCCAACAAAGTATATTTCCCTATTTATTTGCACTTAATCCCATGAACAAAATACTTTTTCATGGACTTAAATGTGATTTTCACTCTGTTGTAGAACTCATACTCCATTTCCCGAATCATATGTTTCACAACATAATTTAACAATTCAATTGGCCAAATCGAAAAGTAAATTAAGAATGGAGTTGAAAAATCATCACAATTTATAATTAAAACATCTTCTAGCATGTATCCCAATATCCTAAACTTGAATTCTACTCATTGCAAAAGAAAATTAAAAGGAAAATAATGACATAATCTTCTCATGCCACTATTTCAAAAAAAGAAGAAATAGTAAGAGAAACACATCACAAAGCATGAAGAAAACACAACAAAAAACTTCATTACATCAAAGAAAATCCACTAGATAAGAGTTTACAAAATCATAAAACAATGAAGACCACAATAATTAGCTTTTTTCTCTTGAAAGAAAGATGAAAATCTCTCCCACAAAGTCTCTCGCTGATCCATGCAATGCTAGTACATCTCCTTACATATTCTCTCAAAATCCCCTCTCCAATCTCTCCAAAAAGGTAGAAATCTACATTTCTACTCCTATTCTAAGATCTCTAGTCATTCTCCACATTTTTTCACTCACACACACCACTTTTTCTGACATAAAAACACTCTATTATAGTGTAAGGATGAATTTCCCAAGAGATTCCTCAAGCAACCTTCTAAAAAGCGTCCAAATACATTGAATCTTCTAGAAATTTTCCCAAGATCAAGTCCAAACTGTCTCGGGCACTGTCGGCGCCGTTTTTTTTTGCTGTTGGTGCCATTATGGCAATGTTTTTTGCTCTTTTGTGTTGTCGGTGCCGGTTTTGGCCCCATAGGTGCCCACTCTGCGCAGCTCCACCATTTTGTTTTGTTTGGCTCCGTTTTAGCTTCATTTCGTCTCGTTTCAGTTGCTTTCGTTTCAGTTGCTTTGTGCAGTTGCTTTGTGTTTCTAACAGATAGACCTACAAAATAAGAATAAAAATAAACTTTATTTAAAGTGTAATTTCATTCAAAAATGTGTGAGAAGTGTAAAGAGATTAAGCATAGAGAGACATATCAAAATGTGCCATGACATAATTTTCTTTCTTGCTCGTTTTTGCTCCAAATTGCACCATTTTTCTTTTTCTTCAAAACTCCATTTCTTGTCCCTAGAGCTAGAAACATACAAAATTCCTTAATTTAAAGTGAAATATCATTGAAAATCACCAAATATAGGCATTAAGATAATATGAAAAATTGAACCTTTTTTAGGTGTATCTTGTATAATCACCATCAAGTGACTTATCTTATTGGTATTAACTCATTATGTTCATTCATAGTTGCAATCACTCCTCTTTTCTTAGGAACATAGTGAATCAAACTAACCCATGCTCTATCTGAAATAGGGTAAATAATTCCAGCATCTAACCACTTTAAAATTTCTTTCTTTACAACTTCATTCATATCAGGATTTAATCTCCTTTGAGGATCAACCCAGGGTTTGTAGTTCTGTTTGTAGTTCTCTTCCATATGTCTTCCATATGAATTATATGCATAAAAATTGAAGGACTGATTCCTTTTATATCAAAAATTATTCATCCAAAGGTTTTCTGGTAACTCTTCAAAGTTTTCATCAAACTCATTTCTTCTTCTAAAGTTAATTTTGCAGAAATTATAACAGATAATGTTAAGGAATCACCTAAAAAGGCATACTTCAAATGTTTAGGAAGTAACTTAAACTCAAGCTCAGGAGGTTTTTCAATTGATGGACAAAAAGATTTATCTTTTCTGTCATGTCTAAAAATTCAAAACTTTCTCAAACATAATTTGAATCTTCCTTGTAAAAATATTCAAATTAATCTAAAACCTCTTCTTGCTCATGTTCCAACTTTTATTTCAGATTTCTCTTCATAAATTGTTTTAAAATGACATTCACTTAGATATCTTATCAAATTCATTCTATAACATTCATCATCTTTACTTTTTACAGGATATTGCATTGATTTGGAAATATTAAATGTAACTGTCTGATCATTGGCGCACATAGATATTTATCCTTTCTGCACATATATCACTACTCTTCTTTTAACAAGGAAATGTCTCCCCAAAATGATAGGTATCTCCTTATCTTCCACCATATCTAGTTCCAGATAGGTATCTCCTTATCTTCCACCATATCTAGCATAATGAAATCAACAGGAAAGATAAATTGATCCACTTTCACTATGACATCTTCTATAACTCCTTTAGGATATGTTAGCGAACGACATGCTAACTGCAAAGTTACAGTAGTAGAGAATATTTTTCCTAATCCCAACCTTTCAAATATTGATAATGGCATAAAGTTAATGCTTGCATCTAAATCACATAAAGCTTTCCCATAAAATATGTATCCTATTGCACATGGAATTATAAAGCTACCATAATCTTTAAGCTTTTTAGGAAGATTTTTTTGAATTATAACACTGCACTCCTCACTAAGTGCAACTGTCTTGTTATTTTCAAACTTTCTTTTCCATTTAAGAATATCCTTCATAAATGGTCGACACTATTTAGTTAAGGAGTTTCCCGTTGGAAGCTGTTGGTCGATGAAACCGGAATCTCGTCGCCCTCTTTAGAAAGGCATTTTAATATATATATATATATATATATATAGGGAGAGAGAAGCTCCTCCGTAGCAGACTCGCCAGGAGCTGTCGGCACTATTTTGGTTGGAGTAGTTGCCCGTTAGAAGCTGTCGGTCGCTGGAATCAAAATCTTGTCGCCCGCTTCGGAAGGACATTTTATATATATATATAAAATATGAAATCAAACTGATCCCAAATTTTTTAAGGTTTAGATGAAAGAGCGCTACACCTCAAGCTATGTATTTATCCTACAAGATAAGCACAAAACTAGAGGGTGAGACTCAATCAAACGGTGAGGCTCGATCAAATATACTTAGAAATATAAGACATCCGTTTAGTCTGCAAAAACCATTTTTATTTGTAAGTCGATAAGTTTCCTATTTAATATAAAAAATTAAATGGAGTTTATATTAAGACAAGTTCAGAAAAGTCTCCTATAAAGGTAAGCTTTTATAGTTAATTACATCTTAGATAACTAAAGTCGCCTAAGAAAACTCTCGATAAAAATCAAGGGATATTATCTTCAAGAATTTCAAAGGATAAGACTTTTTAAAGGCGAGCGGATGAAGAGGTGTGAAATGGGAATGGCTCAAATTTAGAACATTTAATATGAAATGTTAGAAGAAGAACTAGGGGAAGTCACAGATCTTGAGGAGAACCTCGGTGACTTCTCAAACGATCCTATGGTTTGACTTCAATTTAAAGGAGAAATATTTAAATATTTCATCTTGCCAATTTTATTTAATTAGGGCTTACATCTATGTGTCAGGGTCACTCAAATTGCCTAGAAGATATGAGGGTTTACGTCGTATCGGAGTGAGGATTTAGGTCGTGACAAACGACAACCGCAGAATCCTAAAGCAAGTTAGGGCTTATATTGTATAGCAGAGTCATACAAAGGTCTAAAAAAAAGTTGAGGATTTAACTCACAGTAGGCGGATAACCTCGAAATCTTATGGCTTGTTGTTTAATTATAAGAAATGGTTTAGCTGATGTAGACATATTTTTCTGTTGAAGATGGTCGTGATGCCCACAATGATAGCTCCAAGTTCCTTATCGTGGCGAGTTTAAGTTTTCTAATGTGTCATCTCATGATGTCAAATTAAATGTCTCCTAAAGTTATGATTATTAAAATGTTATGGGAAATATTAAAGCTGATTAGAGAGACACTGATTTGGATCTTATGGTTCCCTCGTTCCGGCACCACTATTTTCTTTTGGATTCACTTAGTCCAAATGAATTTACTAAACCCAACTTAATGAGTTTCATACATTCATTTAGACCGTGGGAAATCTTTTTAGCAACCGTAGGTTACCTCCTCAAAGGGATTCCCGATCATTTGATAGAAACGCCTTAATTTAGTTGGAATTTTTGTTTTGTTATTTTGTTTATGATTAATTTTTGAGTTTTCTTACACTTTGATAGTTATGAAAGTGAATTTTATCTTGTTTAATTTTTAAATTTTAGTTTTCTTTTTGCAGCTATCCTAACAATTTCAATTTTGATATGCAGGGTTACATTATTGTTTAACGTGTAAGTTTACAAGTAGGAAATGAGAGGTGCAAAAATATAAAAGTAAATTGTGATGCAATAACTTAAAGCATACTTGTCGATTCTTCCCGCTCCTTCCACCTAAAAGGTTAACTTTGGCAACGTGTATATAATTTTGCAAGGAATTCAAATTGCAGGAGTTTGCAGGAGTAGATGAATTAGATGAATGTGTAGCAACCAAACCCCAAGTTATGACTTTATTGAGTCTCAGAAAATCTTAGTGGATAATTTTTGAACAAAATAGAACAAGTTCAATTTGCCCTTCAAAATATTCACGAGATTCCAAAGTGCTCGGAGCATGACTCCGAACCACTTTAAAGATTTCTTAAAACATTTTGAGTTCATTTATCATATCATTTTATTAATCATCCAAAGTTAAACCATGGTTATCCCATTGCTCAAGGAAACATTGATGTTCTATTTATCCCAAGGCTAGGACACTCCATTAATCAATTGATATTTCATTTAAGAGTTATGTGGGTGGGTGCCTTTAAGGCAGGTTTGATCATAAGAGATTGTGGTACCCACAATTAAAGTCAAGCTTGTAGTATTTAAAGACGTTAATCACCAATAATATTATCTTCTAAATCCAATCAATTGAATTTAAACATTGAGCCTAGGTCACTACCAAGCCCCTAATAATCATAACGGGGAAATTGATGGTGGTTAGAATTTTGGTTTAAGTGACATATGTTCTTATTGAAAGATTACATCATCACCAATTTTAGGCCTAAGATAAGTAAATAATCATCTTCCTAGCTTAAGCCATCACTTTAGAATCATTTGATCTTAATTGACTTCCATGTCATGATGATTAGGGAAGTTAGGATTTTGTGTTCATATTATACAAAAGGTGGCAAGTGAGTTTCAACCTTTTAACCCCAATGTATTTCTATCATCTAAACATGTTCATTAAGATCAAAATTACCCATTTTCCCTTTGTTAACCCTAAATTTTGATTAAGACACCAAAATCAAAAGTTGCCCCTTCGCCTTTGGAGCTCTTCACCTCATAACTCATTAATAAAAATTCAAATGACCGTGAGAATTTAATGTGTCCTATCTATGGGTCAATTAAAACATGAGAGGAGAAATAATAGATTTTCAAAATATAATTTAATTTAAATAATTATTTAAATTTAAAAGGTAGTATTTTCAAAGTTGATTTTACTTAACTATCCAAAATAAACTTTTTATTCATGAGAAAAATACTAGAGATCCCCTTAGTTCACAGAAACACTTAGATAAAATTTCATGGTTTTTTTTTAATTAAATTATTATTATTATTATTTAATTATTAACCAATTTCAAAGATTTAAATAAATGGAAAATAATGTTTAATTACAAAAAAATTATTTTTATATTCTTATTAAACTTCTTTGAGTTTAGAAGACTCAGATAATCAAATTTTGTATTTCTATGATTTTTAATTTACTTATTATAATTATTTTAATGAGAAAAATAAGGAAAAATATATTTTTAAGGTTTTAATTTTTTTTAACTTGAAAAGTTAGGAAAATTATTTTAATGAGTCCTAAGTGATCAAGAGACCATTAAGTACATTTTAAAATATTTTTTATATTTTTTGAGATTTTTAATTATTTTAAATTATTTTAAATTCAAAATAAGACAAAAAAAATCAAGTATTTTCTCAAAAATAACTTTTATTTTTTTTTAAGTGTCTCTGATCACAAGGAACTTAGAAAATAACTTTTGATAATTTTCCTAAGTGTATTTAATTTATTATAATTATTTTTGTACAAAAATATAAGGTTTCTTAGAAAATAAACTTTAGTGCTCAAACTTAATCAAATAATTTTTAAATTTTTGCAATGGGTACACATGATTTTTATACATAGTGTGAAATTTATTTTGCTAATTTTTTATTAGTATTTAATTTACATAAATTATTACAAGATATATACACTTAAGCAAATATAAAAATTTACAAAATTATTCAAGCCATCATGATATTTTTCCTAAGCTTCTCTGACCATAATAAACCTGCTAAAATTATTCCCATAATTTTCCTATTAAAATTATTCCAAAAATTTTCTAAATGATAGTTTGATTTATAAAATTAAAATAGCCAAAATAGTTACCTTAGCTTGAAAATTAGGGTTAGAAGCATAAAGATGTCCTCTGACTTTGGAAAAATCAGAGGACATATCCTCTATAATGAGGAACAAACTCTCAAAATTTCAATCTATGGTAAGCAATGCTTGATCATAATGAATTAAAATACTCCAGAGAGTATTTAATTCATTAAAAATTAGGGAGTAAGAAATTATTTTTTTTTTTTAGTCCACATTGTTCTCCTTTGTTCATTGAGCAAGAGAATATATTTTTTTTATTTTTATGAATTTTCTAGAGAAAGATATGAATTTTTGAAGTTCGAGCATTTAGTTAATTCCAAAAAAAATCCATATTTTTCTATTTAAATGCGCAACGCCAACTCATCATACAGCGGCTCCAAACTCACAAGCGGCGCTCCGCCATTTGATGCTGCCATCCACCTCAGCTGCCACGGGGTCACCTTTTTGCTCTAATAGTTCGTTTGGCTTGATCTCCTCCATCCATCTAATACACACACGATCGGACAGCTCCCCATCATCGTCCCCAAATTACCTAACCCGAGAGTCGTTCACACTAAAAACTTAAGAACTTCATCTAAACTCAACCAAATTGCATGGGGTTTGTTCCTATACCTTCATCTACTCAAGAAGAGTATATCTATACAACTTATATGATATGAATTATAGTAAATACATATGAAGAATCAAAATAGGCTCAAATTAGGGTTTAGGTTCAATACCTTTGTCTGAGAGGGGAGGCCTCAATCAGATGATTGTGGTTGCTTCAATTAGGTCCAACAAACCTCCAGATGAAGTCCTAGGTCCTGGTAAATTGTCTAGAAATGATTTGATCAATTGCAGGTGTTGGTCTAGAGCTATGTTAGAGGCTGTTTGAGAGGGGGCTTTTGTGGGGGATCAACTCCTCTTGCTTTGGAGATGGTGTGGGCACAATTAATTAGAGTTTGGTGGACTGTGGAGGTGTGTGAAAATATGTCCTGGTTCAAGCTAAATTTTTTAACTCAAAATTGAGCTCTTACAGTGGGAACCAGAGGGAGAAAGTGATGGGATTGAGTTGAGGAGTTTTTGGAGAGGCTCTAGAAGCAAATGAGAAGATTTTACCCAAGGATTTTGCTAACCTCCCTTTTGGCCATAGGGGGGTCAATTTAAAGCCATGACTTCCTGGTGGAGCTCAGAGCTTGATAGTGGGTGCTAAGGCTTGCTTAGGTGGAGTGAAAAAAATCACAAGCATCCAATTGGAGTGAGCCAAGTCAGGGAGTTAAAAATTTGGGTTTTGGCCATTTGAGCTCCTTTAGGGTGGCTGTTTCTAATGGCTGAGGTGGTGGCTGGCCAGGGTTCAGTCTCATCTTGGGTCAGGGAGGTCAGGGAAGGGTTAATTATAATTTACTCCCAATGGAAAGTGATTATGGCAAAGTATTTGCAAAATAAGACTAAATATGTCTAAGACCTGTTAAATAAAGGGACCATTGGTCCATAGCTTACCTAGGTGGTTTAAGTGGGTTTAGGCTGGTCAATAGAGTCCAAATGGTGGTTGTGGTGACATTAATTTGGTCACTTTGGTATGACTAAGCCAATTTTGGTGAAGGGGTTCAATTTGGGTCAAATTGTCTTATAGTTATGTTTGAGTTAGGTTAACCATAACATTGAGCCCAATTAATTGATCAATTTTGTGTTGGTGATTGCCATGAGAGGTTTAGAGAAGAATTGGAGTGGAATTAAATTGATTTGGTGGGTAAATTTAAAGGAATTTGGGGAAGTTGTGTTAGACTTTAGTTTAGGTTGGGCTAGAGTTTGGCTAAGTTCAAATTGAGAGTTCAAAATGGACTTGAGGAATGTCATGAAGAGTTTTCAACATTAATTGGGTGCCAATTTTGGGGTTAGGAGCTTTTCAACATTAATTGGGTGCCAATTTTGGGGTTAGGACATTCAATTTGGTGGGATTTGGGCACATGGCTAAATTGGGGTAAATTTGGGGATTTTAGGTTTGGGCTGAAATTAAGTGAATTTGAAGCTTGAGCAAGGCTAATTGAGGGTTAAATTTGATTATTAGAACTGTCAGGAAGATTTTGAGATCCAAATAGAGGCAACTGAGTTACATTGGGTCAGATGGTCAAAATTGGGGGTTTTAATTTGGATCAAAATTGAGCTCAAAGAATGGGTCAATTAAGCTTGAATTTGGTTTGAAATGATCCTAGGAATGATGAATTTGAGTTTAGAATTAAAATTGGGGAAAATTGGGATGAAATTGATGGACATTTGGGGTGAATTTGGAGAAATTGGGCTTTTAAGGGCGTTTTTGGTCAAAGTTGGCAAAATTCATCAAAATGGGTTTAATTGAAGGGTCCAAATTGGTTTGGAAACATTTGAAATGATTTTGAGGGTTTTGAGAAAGTTTGGGCCATCAAGGGTATTTTTGTAATTTTGGCCAATTTGAGGATATTTTTGTAAATTAGGTAGATTTGGGGAGTTTTGAGCAATTTCAGTAGTTTCAAATGGTTTGAGATGATTATTGAACAAATTTGAGTGATTTGGGTAATTTTGGGAATTTTGATCAAATTTGGGATTTGGGGGTGTTTTGGTAAAGGTGAGGCGTCAACCACCCTATTTGAGTCAATCACCAATTGAATCCTCTATTTTGGGTCCTTCATTTACTGATCTAAGCTAGACTTTAGCTCAAGGCTAGTGGGTCTAGGGGACCATCTACATGAGTCTCCCAAAGGGTTAAGGGGTCAAAGCCAACAAGTTTGGATTTAGATTTGTGAGTGGGATGTGAGTGAAAGTGAGTGTATTAGCTCTGGACCAACACCTAGTGTCAACCCTAAGGCCAAACAGTCCTATGGGATTTGCCCTTGAGGTCTTCTTGAGCTCCTCCATATTTGTTCCACCTACTAAGTGCTAGAGGTTAGAACCAACATGCATAACTTCAACAGAGTGAGCAAAGGAAAGGAAGGTTTAAAATTTCTAATGGTGAGGGTTCCTTTTCTAGTCCTATAGGAATAGTCAACAGGAAAGTCCTATGGCTAGATCCTAGGCTACTAAAGAGGACACTAGACCACAACCAAAAGTGAGGTAAACAATAAACTTCACATAGCTTGACATTTGTTCTAAGGATTTATCAAACAGAATATTAATTGTGAGCTTTTTAAAAATTTCCATAAATTTTGAAAATTGTTAATTCAACTTCTATTGAATGAGCCTATAAGGAAATGGAGGTGGTGGTTTTTCCAAATCAACTTTAAGTGGAGAAAACCTTTCGAAGCTTCCTCTTCAGGCTCTTCAATTTCTTTTCTCTCTACTTCAGTCTCTTTTTGAACTCTTACCTTCTAATTCTCTTCTGCTTCTAAGCTGAACAAGCTTTACTTGCTCTTTATTCTAGTCTTTTGGATTTACTTCTGTATTACTTAGAAGTGTTCTTAGGGATCTATTACTTAATGAATTTGTTATTTGTCCCAATTGATTCTCAATTGTCCCAATATTTGTCCCAATTGATTCTCAATATTTCTAATTGTAGTTTCTTGACTTTGCAATTGATTTCCCATTTGTAACACCAATTCTTCTATATTAAAATTTTTCTCCTTAAATTGTGGATTACTATTAAAACCTCGAGGATAAGTTGGTCTGTAATAACTTTTCCCTTAGTTGTTCTAGTTCCCCAATGAGTTTTCTTAGTTGTTCACCTGTTGCTGATTATTACCACCTGAAGTATTGTTCCAGTTAAAGTTAGGATGATTCTTCCAACCTAGGTTATAATAGTTTGAATATAAGTTATTTTGCTTGTTGTTTATGACATTCAAAGTTTCTAATAATGCTTGAGAATCTACCATTTGGTCTAATGAATTCTCTTCAATCATTGCAATTGGTTGACAAAAATTCATTTCAAATTGGTCTAACTTCCTTGAATTTGCAGCAACTTGATTTGCTAACATTGCAAAAGCATCAGATTCATGAAAATTGGATACTTTCTTAGGATTTGCCCTTTCAAAGTGCCATTAAAAATTATTTGTAGCCATCTCTTTAATTAAAGCATAAGCGTCATTAAATGTTTTTGACATCAATGAACCACCAGTAGCAGCATTGATAATAGATCTATGAGATCCAACCAATCCATTGTAAAAGGTTTGAATTATTAACCAATCTAGTATAACATGATGTGAGCACTTTCTTAGTAGTTCTTTAAATCATTCCCATGCTTCATAAATAGATTCCCCTTCAAACATACAAAAAGATGTAATTTCATTTCTAAACTTCACAGTTTTTTATGGTGGAAAATATTTATCAAGAAATTTTTGTGCTAAATCACCCCAAGTTCAGATAGATCCAGGTGTTAACGAATGTAACCATTTCTTAGCCTTATCCCTCAGTGAAACAGAAAAAAATCTAAGTATTATAACATCATCTGATACACCATCATATTTAAATGTAGCACACAATTCCAGAAAATTTGCAAGATATAACTTTGGATCTTTGGTTGGTGCTCCCCCAAACTGATTATTTAATATCATTTTGAAAATGACGAGTTTAAGTTCAAATGAAGTAGCCACTAAAATGGATTTTTGAATACTACAATGAAATTCATCCACCGTAGGATTTGCATAATCTTTTAAAGGTCTAAACTCTTCAGCAATTTGATTATTTTGATTTGCCATTTCTTGAAATTTTTTATTTTTTTTAGTAATTTTTATTTTTTAAAATTTTCTAATAGTTCTTTCTAATTCAATATCATATGACACAAGTCTTGTGGAACATGAACTACACATACATTACTACAAAACACAACAAGTAAAATAAACAAAAAACACACACACAAGAACTTTATATAAAAACAACATTACAATATTCCTATAATAAATCTAAAAATTGAAATAAGACTTTATAAAAATAGAAATTTTCTTTCTAAAAATTTCTTTAAAAATTTTTTAATATTCCCCGGTAATGCCACAAGATACTTGATCTCAATTATTTGGTTATATTTGTCAAATTGCGATGTATGAGATTATATGTTTAATTTTCTTAATAATGATTCTTACTTTGTAAAAAAGATAAAAACTTGATCCAAAACAAAAACTAGGTAAATTCATAACTTCGAAACGAATAAGAATACAATTATAATATTTAAATATGGGATACTATACAAGTATATGTATCGTTATCACGTAATATAGAAATTTTTTATTAAGCTCCGAAAATCGAACCCATAGTGAAAACTACAATATGCAAATTACAAAACAGAAGAAATTAGATAACAAAATTCTACTTAGCAAAATATTCTTACGTAAACTCTAGATACTAAAATAGGAAAGAAAGTTTAATTCTTTTTGTAATTTTTAATAATTTGAAATAAAGTAAGCAACTAAATAACTTAACCAAATACTTACAAGATGAAGGCAATATGAATAAAATATCATTTTCCTTATCATGAATCAGTAACAAGTATAAAATTTCTAATGTAGAAGTATTCTAATTGTGTTGTGCCAAATAGGAGCAATACTATTCTTTACCCTTACTAGAGATGCTATAAAGAACATTGGCTAATTTATTGTTTGAATAGCCTTGAATACAAGTTAGGTAATGAAGATACTAGCTCTCACTCTAGAGTTTCCTGTTCTCCCTCCGCCTAGGGGCTAACATCTCGTATCAAAACATAAAACTTCAAATTGGGGGCTTTAGTATGTCACTCTATAGTTCTATAATTATACACCCTTCAAAGTTTATTTCTTTATTTATTTGCACTAAACCCCATGAACTACATTCTCATCCATGAAACAAAGTGTGATTCTTACCATTTGTTGACTATGACGATACTATCTCGGATCTTACACATTCTCACAATTTGTATTAACATCTTAATTGGTCAAATCAAGAAGTAAATGAAATACAAGATTTAAAATCACCATAACTTCTTTCAACATTAAAGTCTAATACTTCACACAACTTCTCTCTAATACTTAACCACTTATCATTTTAAGAAAAAAAGATAAAGAAAACTACTTAGAATTCATGGAGAAAACACAATCACATGGAGGGAGAAAACACAATCACACTTGAGTTTGAAAGTAGAAATCATGCACTCAAACAAGAAGTCTAAATTAAAACCAAATGTAGTCACAAAGATAAACACTTATCTCAATTTATCTCCACCAAATGTCTTGAAATTCTTTTGAATATCTTCCTTCACTCACTATACAAACTAAAACTTCAAATATAAAGAAAAGGTGGTCGGCGATGGCGGCGATAGGCCTATGGTGGTTACTCTGGATAAATGGATGATGATTGACGATTGACCTCTTCCATGGATGATCCAAGTTTTCTTTTATAAAAATCCAAGAGGTGCCTTGGTGCCTCTCAAAATTTTTCTCCATTCAATGAATCTTCTAGAAGTTACCTCCTTCCAAAATTCAATTGAATGAATTTTTGTATATATTAACCATTTCCCACATTTTTACCTAGGGTTTCTTCAAACACCTCTTCAAAAATTCATCTAAATTCAATGAATCATTCATCTAAATTCAATGCATCTAAATTCAATGAATCATTAAATAACTACTTCTTGCACTTAAGCGCGGGGTACCTGGTGCTTAGGTTTGGCTCTTTCTATTTAACTAGCGCGTAACCAGCAGTCCTGGGCGCTTAGGTGCCTCAGTTCATTTTTTTTACACCTTTTCATTTTTGTTCTAAATTTGATCCTTTTTCACTCCTTTCACCATTTTTCATCCATTTGATTGTACCTGAAAAGAAAACACAAAAATTCCTTTTTATTAAAGCACAATATCTTAAAAATAGGTATAGAAATGTGCACATAGAGACTATATATTTTAGCTGTATCACATTCTCAAAACAAAGTTCTGATATAAATTTTTTACTTAAAAATATAATAATAATTTTGAAAATTATTTTTAATAAATTTTTCAAAAATTTAATTTCTCCTACTAAAGATACTTACACAATATTTATCATTTCTACACTAAAAATTTTTAACTTTTAAGTTTTTTTTTTTTTCATTATTATAGGTTTCAACTAAATTCTTTACTCATTTCTATATTTAAAATTTTACTTCCCTAATATAACTTCATGTACATAATAATTTTTTTCAAATCAAAATCAAATTTATTTGTAGTACATTTGAGAACAAATAAACTTCAAGCTTTTAGAAAATTTTTCATCCCCAAATTTAAATTTTTAATAAGATAAAACATTTTAGCATCATATTTATATATAGGTGGGAATGAAAACTAAAAATAACATGCTTACACGAATTTTTATAACCTAAATATACAAGTACAAAAATAAAAAATAGGAGTAAAAATTAATTGATCAAATTTTTATTTAACTTTAACATATAGAGATTAATTGGACTTCTATGCAGATGAAGATAACATAAAAACAAACAAACACACTAACAGAAATTCACATAACGAAAAGATCAAGGATGTGAATCCCAACCCTGCAGTAGTGGTAGCGGTAACAATTTAACTGATAATAGTCTAATAAATTAGAGATCCAATGTCAATCCGCTTGAGCTACTGAATGCAATAGTTCAAGGTAGCTCTATCTCGAGTAATGTTGCTAAGGTGGTTGGTTGGTTGTAGAAAGGCAGAAATAAACTAGTGCCACACTTTCGATGTGGCACCTAACTTTGATGTGGGGAAGTTGACACTTCTTTCATTCGTGATCTTCCACAATCCTCTTCCACCGGTCAACGACGATATGATCTCACTGAACTCCTCCTTAGTTAGACTATAATTTGAATAAAAACACAACGTACTAGAAGGCAACTAGTAAAACACATTTATTACCTCAGAGGAGAAAGGCACTAATTTTCCTTGAATTATGACTCGATTTTTTTCAAATTCAGGGAGATTAGCGTAAAACTCTTGAGCAATAGAAATAACAGCCACCGTAGAAAAACAACAAAATCGTTCCCACTATCGAGGAACAATCAAATCTTCCATTACTCTACCTAGACATTTAAAACATCTCTTAGGAATCAGTTTTCTTGACTGTAGTGCATCACTATACCTGTCGGGAGCTTTCGTGCTAACAAACTTGCTCAAATGTAAATGGGACTCCCTTTACTCCTCTTCACTCTTGGGGCCATTTCTAAAAATCACATAAAATTCACAATATATCCTAAATTCAAGACTAAATCACTAAACATAACTTCTAGAAGCTTAAACTATCTTTTTGTATGTATTTTCAATAAGTTTTTTCTCAAATTTTCATCATGAATAGTGATTTTCAGTCAAATCCACAATGTGCTCAAAATACATGGTGAAAATAAAAAATTTTTACATAGAAATAAAGCAAGATGATCAAATCTAGCAAATTTGTCTTGAATCCACCAAGAATTCTCCACTATAGAAGAAGCCCCAACTCCTAAATCGTGAACTCAAATGAAGAAGATGATGTCGAGGGTGTTAAATGGCATTTTTGGGTTTATTTTTCACCTTTAAACGTTCGCGAATTGGTTAAAGTGAATTGGCGCTTAAGCGCGACTAGTTCGATTCTTAGACGCCTACCTCCTAGGTTGTCCAACGCTTATAGGTGGGATCTTGGCGCTTGGCGCCAGTCCACGATGTTTGATATTTTTTATTTTAAGTGAAATGCACATCTAGCCTAAGTCAGCAACCCTAAATGGTCTTATAGTCGATCAGCCAGTTTGGTCTGACATGTTTCATGATCGCTTGTCATGAAATTTCGATCGATGGTAGTATACCTCGAGCTACTTGATCTCCTTGTGATTCATGTTGACAATTTCCCTGTATTCATAAATAAATATATATGAATATCAGAGATTTTCTTTTACTATATTTTCACTCAAATTAGATAAGAATTTAATCATTTCAAAAGATAATGTTGTAGTTTAACGCTATTTATAGATTATATGAAATTACATAATTCACTCAAACCTTTATTAGCTTTGATTTTGCCTGAACCTAATTATTTGATTTGATATAGATTTAAATTTTGCAAAATTCAAACAAATCAAGTAAAACTAATCAAACATAACATGTATAATTTAGAATCGCATAAGATGAACCGTTTGCAACTCAATCATATGTAGAATTTGAACTAAAAAACTGAAATTCTAAAAATCAAATTGGACATCTAACTAGATTGAGAAGAATGTCAATATTCGAAGGTTGAATTGAGGCTCAATCGATAATTGAATTAAAAGGTGTAATAGATTTTAAAATTATATAAATGTGAGTAAAAATGATATAATAATTATGCAATATATATAGCTTGAAAGAAATATATTATAAAATATAAATCATATGCTCAACATAATTTAGGAATTACATGCATAACCCTAAAAATATTGCTTTTTAAAAAACTGAGCAATTTTTTTTTTTTTTAAACTTTCAGGGGATGCATTTAAATGTGCCACGATCAAACTTTGCTATAATTTATATAACTAAATTCAGTTATTAACTAAAAGTATAATATTAGACAATCAATTTAAAATAATTTTATTTAAAATTAAAAAATTATTAAGAGAAGCCTTTTAATAGAAAATTATAATATTTAACATTGTATTTAATATTAGTTTAAACATTATAATAATTGGAATAGAAAATATTAATAAATGCATCATTTAATTTCACTTTGATTAATATAATAAAATTTAAATCTAGTAGCTATTTTTGTTATATAAAAGATGCATATATATTATATAATATGACTATTTTAAAAGCTTTGAATTAAAAATTATTTCTTCGGGTTTCGGGTTTATTTTAATATGAAAAGAAGAATTATTCAAAAAACAATAAATTTGATCATTAAAAAGTGATAATGAGTGTTACAATGAAGAGGCACAAAACATATTTCATAAACATAGAGATTGATGAGATTAAGCATGCAAAAAACAAGTGAAGAAATACGTGAATAAAAGGAAAAATTAGTGAAACAAGATCATTATTGTCTAATCAATATTGTCCATCTACAAGGAGCTCTGAGGTAATTCTAAATTACAACAAATAAAATTGCGAAATCTAATTTATACCAAATCTAATTCTAAATTCCAATAAATATTGAAATTTTTATTGCTAGTCTTATTATTATCAATATTTGAAAACAATTTGTTATTTGAAAACAATTTGTTTATACAATTTGTTTATAGTCAAAAGAAAATCCATTGTATTTTGATTTCTTTCTTCAATTCCTACTTGTTCTTTATTTATTTCATTGTTGTAAATGGATTTATTAATGATCTTTTTTTGTTGACTCGAAGAAAAGTTGTGTATTGATCTTAGAAATGGTAATGGTACATAAAAAAAATATCTATGCATATTTTTTCAATGAATGATTTGATAAAATAATGTGATTTACGCGTTAGTCGGATATTTTTCATTTTTAATTCCAGGCATTTGGAGTTATGAAGGTGTGACAGGGGCACATATTTTCTTTTCTGGCTTGTGCTTCTTGGGAGCTATATGACATTGGGTGTATTGGGACCTAGAAATATTCTGTGACGATCATACGGAAAACCTTCTTTGGATTTGCCCAACAAAATACCAACCCTCACCAATCTCACCATCATGGACAAAGAGAACAGAACAAGAAACAAAATTAGAGAGAGAGAGAGAGCTGCAACAATCAAACTGGTAACTTCACCATAAGCACAAGGTAGAATAATTATCTATAATTTTTCTAGTAAAATGGAGAAGAAAATTACCAATCTACCATGTTAAAAAGAACGAGATTGAAGTTCACCCCAGCTGCATGGAAGAGCTGATTTATAAGAACGACGAGCACAACAAGTCCATACAAATAAATTAGAAAATTTATGCACGAGAACCTATAACAATATACTTTATCAAGTCCGAAGAAAAACACCTTAGAAATTGTCCTTCGCTCGGCGAATGATTCCCAAGGCCTCGGCATCACTGGCGGTGGCTGGTATGCTCAAGCTGTGCCGGATTTCTTCACTGTATGTCCGCAAAAATGGATTGCATTGTTTCTCCCTCTTTAGTGTCGTCGGAATCTAAGACAAAGTTTAATGCCTAACTTACTACGAATTAGCAGAAAATAATTAAAAAAACATTCCTGCAATGAAAATAACTGGTTATTACAGTTAAAAGCAGTGCATTTATGTTTTTATTTACAAGACCTTTCCCATAATTTAGGCTGCACCGCAGGTGTTTTTGACCCAATCCTAATAGAATTCAGGTCATACACCTAACACTACCAACAACAATATAATTACACATAATAAATAAATAAAACTGATAGTCAACACGCCAAAACTATTAAACATTAATAAGTACCACACTAGTAAATTAATATTTGAAAGTATAGTTAAATTATCTTTTAATTTTCATTGAAAAATGAACAATGAGATGCTTATAATAAAATTAACCACATCCTAATATAAAACATATAAGAATATTTTGACTTTTTTTTTTCTCTGTTTCTATTTAGGGGCATTAAAATACATATCACAGAATTTTTATGTTATTACATAACTCATACCTAAACTTTAATATTTAAACAAAAAACATTCAATTATTTAAAATCACAAAAAAAAAATAGCACTATCATCGCTTTTTCAAAGTCAAATACGACTTTTCATCCATGGTTTAAAGCAACCAATGTGCTATATATGTAAATATGGAAGTTCAGGCGTGAGATATGTAAATACACAAGAATTGTTTCTGGAATTGCCAGCGGAGATCAGGTAATTACCGTTGGAAGATTCTTGCTGCGAAGCTGAGAGATTTCTGCAGCATATTTTAGTAGATGCTCATTCTTGGATTCTATGGATAAGGCAAATTTTGAATTACTCTGTTCATAATTGAGGATGTTGATGATTCTGTGAGTTTACAGCAAGATAAGTCCATCCAAATATAAAGCTATAAGCTTTTGCACTTCAATAAAATTATATACCAGAGTATATTCGTGGCCACAATATACATTTGTGTCATCTGGCAAAGACATAATTTTTTGAAGCGAAGAAAGCATCTGCAATAAAGGGTAAAAAATCCTTCTTGAAATTCTATGCTGAGAAAACAATCATGTGGACTCCACATTCAACGAAAATGCGTTAAAATGAGAAAATCAGCCATTCAATAGTTTTATATTAAACCTCATAAGCAAAGACTAATGAAACTTCCTATGAGAACTAACTTCCATGTTTAAATTTAAACTCGATCACGTGGTTTAACAAGTCAGGCCTAAAGCATATGTGGTCCTGCAACTACTGAGAATGATGCCATTTTAATTTAAATACAGAACAGAAAATAATAATTACTTCCAATGAACATGATTATTTGAAAGTAAAATGGTAAAACTATAATTCAAGGTCATTAGGGATGTGAGAAACTTTAATTTAGAGCTTTTTTTAAAAAATCACAAAGAAAAATCATGAAACAATTTTCATTTTGCATGTATTTAGTGCAAATAAAACATCAGTTCTTTTAATGGAATATTTGATGAGGGAGGACCTTTATAATCAGTTCATAGTAGGCGCATAAAGATTAAAAACAATTAAGATATGATCATGATCAAAATCATAATCATAACCATAATCAATTTCAACTATTAGTTTATCCCAACTAATAAAGTTCAGGTTAGAATTCTTCTATTCTAATTACATGCAATGTCAACTACAATTTGCAAAACCCTCTATAACTTCTAGCAGTGTAAAATAATTCAGAAATCAGAGGAAAAAATACCGCCAATGACAAGCAGGAAAATCTACTACCATATTAGCTTACAAAAAAATTGATGATTAATGAATCGTTATGCTCACACATCAAGATGAAAAACAGGTAAATCAGCAATAAATTTTTCTTTCATGAAAGCAATTACAATGGTAGTGAAGTTGTAAAACTAATGATAACTTAAAGTCTATATAAAAATTGAACAAATAATTGTAGAACATGCTCATGGTTGCTTGACTGGAATGCATTTTCATGAAAATAATGGAAGCTCAAAGAAAAAACACCTGACCAGGGCTTCCTTCAAAAAGTTTTCCACATGACAAGCTAAAAAGGGTGTCACCGGTAAATATTGCTCCACACCCAGGGAAGTAAAAGCTCACATGACCTGTTCAAAAGTTCCAAAATTGATAAATAAATTATTTGGAGCTTTAGATAAACAATTTACTGATAAAACTGAAACATAAGCAAACCAATCATAAGATTCATTCAATAAAAATGTGATGAAAGTATAAACATAGATATTTAGAAAAATCGATGTAGTCCGGCCAAAGTCGATTCACAAAGGCTCAATTTATAAGAGGCCAAACCCAAAGAGTCAAATCAGGTAAGAATTGGCTACATCAAACCAATTTTAATGTATTTCTTGGCATCTTACCAATTACAACTAAATTTTACAGATTCATTTATTTTTTAAAATAGTTTAAATAACATAAGCAAAAAGATAAGTTTATGTTTAATTAATCTTTTGTTTATATATAGGACCTTATGTAAGGAATTTCGTTATTGATTTGACAATTGAAATTATTATGAATTGAAAGAGGAATTCATGTGACACTTTATTGGCTTACCCAGTTTCCTTACCATGAGGATTCAACATTTACTGGTCGGGGAGTTGGTATTTGGTATCTTTTCATTTATTTTTTATCCCTACTTGCTACTTAATTTTGCCATTACACTGCATATCCTAAGTCAGTTTAGTAGGCAGAACAACCTTTCTCCTGTTTTGCTCTATCTTTTGTTTCAGGTTGCTCATCCACTTGAAAAAAATTGTCCTACAATTTTGTTTTTATTTAGAAAAATTTATACAATTTCTCCTCCTCCCAGATGCACACTCTCTCTCCTCTCATAAAGAGTGAATATAGATCCTAGAATTTCAAATATTATCTCTCCCCACCTGCCCCTTTTTTGTCCGTTCATTAACAGGAAGTGATATTATGTCCTCATCGGGGACTTTCTCCGCACCTACAGCCATCGGACTTTATATTTTTACCATTAACATGGGCTCAGAAATCAGTGAAATTTACTCCTGGTTCTCTCTCCATTAGCCCCTCTTACTCCTTTCTCTCTCGTCACCTTATCTCCATAAATTCCTAAAAAGCTTTCTCCATTACATCGTACTCACTATCTACTAGAATAATTATTGTCAACTCAGTTAAAATCTCCCTCCTAGGTTCAATAGGAATTGATGGCAACTCTTCCTCACTGGCTTGCAGCTAGTACTCCTCTTTTGTGTCCTTGCTCTCTTCCGTGTCAACTGTGTTATTGTTCATTTCTTCAACTGCTTCCTGATCCATAAAAGTGACTATTCTACTGGTTGTGCAATCTGATTCAAACATTAAACGCTTTTTGTTTAGCACAAATTTACGAATACTAGTTCTCCCTACATGCTCTCAACTCTGAATTGGCTTCACCTCATGAGAGGACATCTTGGATGTTACCCTGAATGTACTCTAACTGTAAGATTCTAGAGGAACCCTACCTGTAAGATGTGATGGTTGCCCAGTGATCTGGCCTCTCCACTCCACTTTTGAAATCGGAGTCTAAACATTCAGTCCATAGTGAGCTCGTAGGATTTGGCACTGCATCTCCCATTTCATCTTGGACCTGATAGTAATTTTACCCTTCCCTTCTTGCTAGTTTCACCACTGAAATGCACTCTTCTTGAACTTGTTAGTGGCTAGTTTCACTATTCCATCCCGTGGGACATATTGACACTCAAAGACACATTACAAAATCCAGAATCACTCGATAAATTCATCTGAATCCACGTGGTCGTGAAAATATGGCAAATCCACATTTACTTCAAAATGTTAGCTTCTCAAATATTTCAGATTAAGTCTTCGAGGTAAGAGGTTCTTCATCCCTGACAAATCCACCCTTCGCTTTAGTCTTTGTCCAATCACAATGATTGACATGACTGGCAGAGTCTAGATTTTCCCCTTCACAATTAAGAAAAAAAAAACATCCTGACAATTAAATGCTTTGAATCCATGCATGGAAGGTCATTGTATGCATGGGCAAAGAGATCTCGCTTTCACCTTGCCCCATGAGCAATCCATCAACATTCATTCCCCTCTGGACAAAAGATTAAAAATCTTTCAGCTTGTCGCTCCATTCCTTCGATCTAGCAAGTCATTATTATGGCTAAGGGTGACCCATCTATAAGGTTTCTTTTCCTCAAAATTTCATCGAGCCAGTAGCACTGGATGGAGTTGTTGTATCTCTTCCACGATAAATTATTGAACGGTGTTCAACTATTGTCTCCTCGGTGGCATGAGTAGAGTTTGAATTTGGGCTTGGATAGGTGGAAGAGAGTGTATAAGGACAATATATGGTGAAAAAAAATTTTTGGGTGGCCAAATTTAAAAGTCGACAAAATGGAGGATTTTTGCACGAAGGTGGAGTTGGAAATGGGTGGATGCTAGAAACACTATGAAAAGACTAGAATTAGACTAGCTCTGATACCAAATGATATCAGATTTAACCCAAACCATAACATAAAAGGAACATAATATTACTAATAATAAATAGGTGGTCACAACCAACACAACAACAAAAACAACAAAGCCTTAATCCCACTACGTGGGGTCGGCAACATGAATCTTTTTTCTCCATTGCGTCCTATTTAGTGTCATATTTTCTTCTAATAAATTAAGATCATTTTTATACAATAAGCACAAGTCCTCCTAGGTTTACCTATGTCTTTCTTAACATAAGCTGAATCTAAAACATCTGCTCTCTTAATTGGATCATCAGACGACCAAACCCATCTAAGACGACTTCCTCTAATTTTGTCCATCACAGAAGCTACGCCAACCCTATCACGGATATATTCATTTCACATTTTGTCTCAAAGTATAAAGCCACTCATCCACCTAATCATTCTCATCTCGGCAACACTTAACTTAGTATTATGCCACTCGTTTAAAGGCTAACATTCAGCGCCATAGAGCATTGCAGGTCTCACCGCCGCTTATAAAATTTTCTTTTTAGCCTAAGCGGTGCTTTTCTATCACAAAAAAGGCCCGAAGCATTCCTCCACTTCAACCAACCAGCTTGAATTCTACTATTAACATCCCTCTCTATATCACCATTGCTTTGAATAACAAGCCCAAGATATCAAAATCGTTCACACATTTTAATAATTTGATCATCCAAAGTTACACTTCTGTCACTTGAGCTGCTACTACTAAAATTACATTTCATGTATTCAGTTTTAGTTCTACTCAAATGAAGACCTTTAGACTCCAATGTAGACCTCCATAATTCAAGTTTTCCTAGGCTTTTTCTCTCGTCTTATCCACGAGAAGGATATCATCAGCAAGAAGCATACGCCAAGGTACATCCTCCTGTAAATGTCTAGTAAGGCCATCCATAACTAAAGCAAAAAAATATGGGCTTAAAAGTGATCTCTAATGTAATCCAACAGAAATAGGAAAATATTTGGTCATTCCTCCTTCAGTTAGAACGCAAGTAACATCTCTAGCATACATATCTTTAATGATTTGAATATAAGTCATATCAACACCTTTCTTCTCAAGTATTCTCCAAAGGATATCTCTTAGAACCTTACCGTAAGCTTTTTTTAAAAAAATAAAAATCAAATGTAGACAAATGTAGATTCTCCTTATTATCTCTAAACTTCTTCATCAAACCTCTCAATAAATGTATAGGTTCTATAGTAGACCTGCCCGGCATAAATCCAAATTGATTATGAGAAATCTTTGTAATACGTCTTAACCTATATTCAATTAGCCTCTCTCATAGTTTTAAAGTATGACAAATCAACTTAATTCCTCTATAATTTGCACACTCTTGTGTATCCCCTTTATTCTTAAAAATGTAGACCAAAATGCTCTTCCTCCACTCCTCAGGCATCTTTTTAGTATTTAAAATAATATTAAAGAGTTTAGTAAGGAGAGAAACTCCCAAATTTTCTAAATAATTTCATACTTCAATTTGGATATCACCATGTCCTACAGACTCTCCTCCCTTGGTTTTCTTTAAAGCCTTCTCAACTTTTTTTTGCTAATACAATGGTAAAAATGAAACATTTTATTATTATTAATGATATTAAGATCACTAAGGTGGGTCGTATTTTCAGAAACTTCATTAAAATGTTTATCAAAATAACTAACCACCTATGTTGAATATCTTTTTCTACGAAAGGCACTTTTTGATTTTCATCTTTAATACACTTTACTTGAGTTAAATCTTTACTTTTTTTTATCTTTGTTTGGCTAGTTTATATATATATTTTTCACTCTCCTTAGTATCTAGTCTATTATAAAGATCATTAAAAGAAAAATTTTTAGCATCACAGATTGTTCTTTTTGACTCTTTGTGGATCGTTTGATATTTTTCTGAGTTTTCTAAGTTTTGATATTTAAACTAATTTATATAGCATAACTTCTTATCTTATATATTTTCTTGCACATTATTATTCTACAACCAATTATTTTTATTTAAAGAAATTTTTTATTTTAATTCTCCAAATACATCTTTTGCTACTTGTTTAATAGTGTTTGTTACTTTATCTTACCTTCATCATAAACATCTTAAATTTTGAAATATTGAATTTTACTCATAAAAAAAAAAGCTACTTGTTTAATAGTGTTTGTTACTTTATCTTACCTTCATCATAAACATCTTAAATTTTGAAATATTGAATTTTACTCATAAAAAAAAAATTATTTGTCTTTTAGGTTCCCCCATCTAATTCTACAATGATGAATACTTACATTTTTTATTTTACAACTCTTCATCTTAAAATCTAGAACTAATAAACGATGTTGGGTACTTAAATTTTCACTTGTAATAACCCTACAATCCTTACAATCTCGACAACCTTCTTCTCATAAGAAAATAATCAATATATTTTATTAGATACATTCTTATAAGTAATAAGAAATTCATTTTTTTTCTTGAACAAAAAATTAGTAATAACAAAATCATACGCTAAAGCAAAATCTAGAATAACTCTACCTTCTTCATTAGTCACTCCAAAACTGTAGCCACCATAAATATTTTTAAAATCTTCTACCACTCTACCAACATGTTCATTTAAATCTCCTCCAATAAATTTTTTTTCTTAAAAAGGTATTATTTGTAATAAGTATTCTAAGTCATTCTAGAATTTTTCTTTAGATCCTACATATACTTACTTGAGAAGCATAAGCACTTATAATATTAAATAATCTTAAGTGTTATAATTCTATCTCCAACTTTATTAATTTTTACAACATTATATTTCAAACCCTTATATATAATTACATCTACACCATCTCTAGTGCGACTCTTACTAGAATATCAAAGTTTAAAACCTAAGTTATAAATCTTCTTAGTTTTTTCTCCAACCAATTTAGCTTCTTGAATACATAAGATATTAATCTTTCTATGAATCATAATATCAATTAATTTCATTAATTTACCATCGATGGTATCTACGTTCCGAGATCTTATCCTAATATTAATTTCATTAGTTTCATGGATTAATTTTTTTACTTGCATTCGTCCGTAATGTGGAAACCCTTGCTTATTTAACACTATGCCCAGGCGTCGGTATAGCGTCCCTTGCACACTTTTTACTACATTGAGGCTATACAGTGGTCGCTTCCAGGGCACGCCCTAGCACTTACACAATGATCAAAAAGATTCATGTCATGATTTATTTGACAAGTTTTACACTGGTTGTCGACTACCTAACGTAACCCTCCACTTTTTATATCTAGACTTGGGACCGGCAATGGCAGTGTTAAAAATAAATGTCAAGAATGGGATTTGAACCCATGCCCTTTCGACTAATACCTGAAAAACTGACGCCTTAGACCAACTCAATCATCTTGACTTTGATGGTCACAACCAACACTCATAAAAGAAAAAATACAACTGACACAAACAAACACAAATATAGTGTATCGCAAGGATGGTGGCGATGGTTGGCGAGGGTTTAAAAGGTGTCGTGGGATAGAAAAGACAATTAGCAAGTAGAAAACAGCAAGGCAGTTGTTTCTCAGGTGTCGAACGACAAGCAAACAGTAGGGAGTGATGTGAGTGTCAGACAACAAGCTAATAGCAGGGAGTGGGAGGGCTGCCCAAGGTGATGGCAGTATGGATAGAGGGTTGAAATGGTGGCGTCAGTAAAGATAAGGGTTGGACAATAGTATAACTGCTGGAAATGGCAATCCTGGGTTGTCACAGCAAGGCAGGAGGGAGGCGATAGTAAAAACGAGAAGTTGTGACAATGGCAACAAGTTGGAATGGGGAAAACGGCTAGTCTGCCGTCTATAACGGTATAAAACAACCAAAAAGGTTGTTTCCGCGAGACTACAACAAGCAAG
>NW_018239991.1:275528-301306 GCF_001263595.1 Phalaenopsis equestris | reverse complement strand
GGAATGACAGGGACAGTTGTGGGAGACGTGGAACTGCGGGATAGCAAAGGGAGGGCTTTCCCAAGGTTGCGACAGTGAAAGGGGATGGTTGGACAACGAAGACGGGTGGATGGAAAGAGTAGAAGCAAGGTGGGAGGTGGTTACAAAGGATTGCAGTCAGTGGAGGAGGTGGTGGTTGGCGGTTGGAGTTGCAGGAAGACAGCAACAGTATTGTTTGGTGGTTCTGACAAGCGAGGAAAGACAGCGTGTCAGCAAAGTGAGGGTTACAGAGGATAGGAAATTAAGGATAAATATCGCCGTGAAATCGAACTACAGTCAAAGCACCACAAACCTTAGGAGAAGATCACCACTTCGGCCGAGCTACAGCCAGAACACCTCGCCTTCGGAACAACCTAGAAGGGGAACATTGGAAGCCAACAGTTGTCCTGAACCAAAACATTAAAAAAAAACTAACCTAAACATGCAGAAATAACAAATATATAGTACAAGGGAAAAAAGAAGAGGGCCCCGCTCCAAATGAGAGGGAAATCCATGAAGAGGAAGTGTCGACAGATCCAAGCCAAAAAATCCTGCAACAATGTAGCAAGGATTGCAGATGGCTCCCAACGAGACCGCTCGATGCAAGAGTGTACCTAGGATCGCAGCACTATAGCAGCAAGGGGAGGGGGTGTGGGGATAACTTGTTACAGGAAGTTCCATGTCAAGATTTGGGTAAATGCCTTTACCTATACAAGCAATCAAGATTGTATTGCTCCACTGTTGACCTCATTTTAAGGTCATTACTCTTTTTCTTAAGATTCTAAAATCTAGATCTAGAAGTTTCTATTGACCATTTTAGAAAACTCGAACTGGAACCCACCATTTTTAGAAATGTCAGCCACCTCCTATTTTTCCTATGATGTCTCACTTTAATGATCTCAAAACCATCGTCTTATGGACAAGCGGTTAAGGGCTATTGTGTGGAGACTCAGAGAGAAGTTCCCAATAGAATTTCAAGCCCTAGGAAAACCTCGTCAGGACTTTATCGTCGTATACACACACAAAATTCACTACATTGCACAAGATCGGACATATATTGAGCATAAATGATGGGTAAAAATGCAAACTTCTCCGGACGACCTGCGACGACAAAATGGACCGCCCCAACACGTCCAGGACACCAATTTTAGTAGGGAATGACACCTATATTGTCATAATTTCTGACACAAGAAAAAGACACGCGAATCAATGAATTCGTCAAAACGATCTCTGACGGTGAAACAGACCACTCCAGCGCGTCTGAAACGTTAGAATTACTAAAAATAGACACTAATTTTGTTATGTTTTACACACGAATAAAAAGTGCGAATTGAATTTTATTTTTAAGAAATATTAAATATTTTATATATTTTATTACTTTATAATATTAAAATTATAATTTTAATCACTATTTCCCCTCTACCCACGCACTTAAGCCCTCGTCCGACCCATTCCATGGCTCGGTCCCGCGGCTTGATCCCGCGAGATTCGTCCCGCTCCTCTCGCGTGCCCTAGATTCCATGGTTGATCCACGCAGCTTTCCTCTGCCGTTCGCGTACGCGGCGCTCTCTCCAGTCTCTTCCCCTTCTTCACGTGGCAAATTAGTTGCTCGGCTCTCCAATTGCAGGAGGCGAGCTGGCTGACGCTTCTCCTCGAGGTTGTACGCTCTCCCTCTTTATTGTGTCGATTCCGTCCCCCTTGTTCTATTCGGCCATGAAGCGGTGGTTGGTGGCTCTCTCCCCTCTCTTCTCTGCATATAAAAGAGCTTCATAAAACACTATTTTGGGTTGTTGAAAATTTTTGGAGAGCAAGGAGAGGCTGTATTTTTGCTGTGGGAGGCTCTAGGGAAGAAAACGCTGCTAAAATCTTCTCCAAAATCTGATTCTCGTGCGCTTGGAGCATGGGTGTTCGTGGAGTGCTGTTTACTTTGTCGAAAATCCTCTCTTAGCTGTTGTTTACTTTGTCGAAAATCCTCTCTAAGCTGCTGTTTACTTTGCTGAAGATCCTCTCTAAGCTATACTTTCGGGTGCCTGTGGTGTGGAACATTCGTGGTTGTCATTTCTTGAAGTCTTTAGAAGGAATATTTCTCTTGAAGTGATTTTCTTGAAATTGTATTTCAATCTTTTATCTTAAATCTGCTCAAAAGAGCTATTCTTCCCCTTCTTCCTATTTTATTTTATTTAGGATGGCATTTTGAGGCATCTCTATCCTCTTACAAAAAATAATGGAAACATGGCTTAGTTTATTCTCAAGCTTAGGCATTGATACATGTTAGATTCAATAAAAGGAAAGCATGTATGCGCTGCCTCTATTATTTTTGCCTGAAATACTTGGAAACATTATATTGGTAGCTTGGAAATGAAGTTCATCCCTCTAGAAATGCATGATAGAAGAAATTATCAAAGCTTTTATTATTGTTATTCATGCTTAGAATAAATGTTGGAAAAGGTTGGCTCTAAAAGGATTTATTCATGTTTACCTATTGTCTATCACCATTTGATACAAAAGTTGGAACCCTCTTATCTTGGAGCTCGATTTAGCCTCTATGCTGGTCGGTTTTGCCCATCTTGGGCTCGGTTTAGTTGTGCAGGGCTGGATAAATGCTGGAATCATTGTTCTTATTTTTGCCCATAAACCGGGCTCGGTTTTGGATCATTTTAAAACATATAAATAGCTGGAATTTTGTTTCAAAGTTTTTTTTTTTTTTTATGGTGGATATGGTTTCGGTTTTGCCCTTGTGTCGGGCTGGATTTCGCCTCTTTGCTGCTCGGTTTTTGCCCCTTCTTTGAGCTCGGTTTTAGTTCTTTTGAAATGAGTAAATGCTGGAAATATTTTTTGCTTGCCCTCCCATGTGGCTGGACTCGTTTTACCCCTGTGTTGGGCTGAGCTTTGCCCCTTTGCTCCTCGGTTTTTGCCCCTTCTTTGGGATCGGTTTTAGTTCTTTTGAAATGGGTAAATGCTGGATGTTATTTTCTTGTTTGCCCCTGTTCTGGGCAAGATTTTTATTGGTAATCAAGTTTGTCATCTCAAAATTCATAAATTTCAATGTCTAACTCTATGTGGGAATGTTTAATTTGAACATTGTCATGCCTTATGGGATGAAAGCGGATTCGGTCCTAATGATCTATAGTAGCTTGTCCATTCACTCTCTTATGTATATCAAATACATTGTAATGGTGTTACTTATGGTGATTTCCTTTTCTGTTGCTTTGGCCGTGAGCCTTATTTGATGTTTATGGCCTTCATGGCCTTCCTCTTGCTGTCTTTGCCCGTGAGCGTAAGGGATGAATATCTTCCTCTTGTTATCCTTTATCCGTGACTTACTGTTGTGGTTCATGTTATATTTGGCTGGAGTTTAATTCGGGTGGGAGTTTTCCTCTTGTTGCCCCTTTATCCATGAGCCTTAATTGATGATTTTTTTTTCATGGATTATTTCAGGTTGGTGTTTCCCCCCTCTACTGATTAATTTCTCCTATCTTTGAGATACGTGGAAGGCTTTTAATGATTTTTGTTTTGGGAAATTATAGAGCTTATATGAATTAAATTCATGAAGGGATTTGAAGATTTATGAAATTGTTATTTGGAAAAGAGTTTTGGAAGTTTGATATTAAAACTTGGATGACATAAATGCTATATTTAGGGGATTAGGTGTGTGAGTGCATATAAGGGATGGAGCCATGAGTACAGTTTCATGTTAATCTTGAGTCTGTTTCAATCTATTTATAACAAAATTTGGAAAGGATACCTTTCTTGGGTTGATCCAATTATATAAATTTGAGAAAATGATATCTTTTTTTGGATTGATTCAAGGATCATGAACTCTCTTTTGAGGTTTGGTTCACCCTTTTGTCTTTCGATCTTTTGGGGGATCAATTCCTCCTCTCTCATCCCCATTTTTATTCCTTCTTTTCTTGCTTCTTTGTTCACTTTTTTGTGTTTATGTTTGATATATAAGTGCTCATATATAGCATTTTGTTATATATGAAACAATCAAGCAATGTCGCTAGTAGGTCGGTTTTATTTTGGGGCGTAGAGAGATGATGACAAAGACATTCCGGTGGTAGAGCAGAATGATATCTCGTCCTACAACACCAGGACTCAATTCTAAGACATGATGAACTGTAGGATAAAAGTATCATTCACCGAAATAAGACCAGAGGAAGATCCGTACCTTCTTAGGTTGTTGGTAATCCTAGGCCCGATGACGTCATCGACTTGTGGACAATCATATTTTTCAAAATTGATAAAACAAATTGAAAACAATATTTATAAAAAATATTTTCATTACAAAATTAAATACAACTTTCCTTTTGTATGCCTGAAATACATGTGCATGCTAAAATTTAAATTTTAAATATATTAAAATTGGGTTGTCCACTTGTTGATTACCGATTTTGGGCTAAGGAGTACCCTCCTAAGTTATATTAAGTAGGATATTCTTTTAGTGGAGTGGCGGGTTTTATACATCCGGGTGACCGAGTAGCCTTTGACGTCCGTCGAGTACAAATATATATATTTGAGTCTAGCCTCGACCCGAGTGCTTGGAATTCCCCTCTTCAGAATTTTTCATATGTTTTCTTGGAATTTTTAGACAAAGCAATCATGAACTTTTCTCCGGGATTTTCCCGAGGTTTTGATAGTTTTATTTGAATTGTTACCCGTCAATTTTCCCGAGCTTTCCATTGTGGATTATTTGTCGATTTTCTCGAGTTTTCCGTCGTGGATTATTTGTCAATTTTATCGAGTTTTCCAGACAATGTTTTCTTTTGTTTATACAGTGAATAATAGTCAGCTTAAAGGAGCAGCAGGCCTCCCAAATATACAGGTGTGATTTACATTGCAGCATTTTTATTTCCTAGCATGTTTTATTGTTTTTCCCTAGCATGTTATACTGTTTTTCTCTAGCATGTTATATTGTTTATTTCCTAGCATGTTATATTGTTCTCCTAGCATGTTGTACCCGTTTTTTTTATATAACGCATGCTTTATTTGTTTTAGTATACACTATACCTTAGTATAGGAAAACCTAATGGTTATATAGGATTAACATTAAACCTGGAGGTGTTACGATAAAGAACTTGGAGCGAACACCGTGGGTAGCGCAACGAGGAATAACTTAAAGATGGATCTGTAACATCAAAACACATTCTCACCGATCGATCACTTTCCTTAGTTTAAATAACAACTAATAGGATATCAAGTTGGTTTGCCTAGTGCAACATAAACCCTCGCATATCACCTTTAGGCTTTTGCACAACCCTGGTTATGCAATTATAAGTCCTAACACTTTAGGATTGCGATGTTACCATACGGTACAGCGTAAATCATCCTATCTTTTTAGGTTATTTGCATGATGTGAACATAAGTCCTAAATTCTAAATAAATTGCAGAATTAAAATATTAAATAACATCATTCCAAAGACATAAAGTCAAACAATAGGATAGTTGGGAGGTCACCGGGATTTTTCCTCGGATCCATGATATCCCCTACTTTTCATTCATTTGGATTTCTTAAAATAACTGTTCTTATTTGAGCCAATCCCATTTGATTTTCTCATGCCCAATCGTGGAAACATAAACTTTGAAATTTGGAAGGTAAAACCACTGATCTTAATCGAGAGTTTTCTTAAGTGACCTAGGTTAGTTAAGATGTAATTAAAAATAGGGGATTGTCTTTATAGGGAACTTGAAATTTAGGTAAAATAAACTCTATCTAATCCTTATATTAGGTAGGGAATATTTCGCAAACCAAACGGATGTCACAAACTATTTAATTTAGGTGATTGAGTCTACTACGAGTGATATATTTATTCTTCGGAATAAGTATATTACTTGTGTGAACGTGCTTAGTCATCCAAAATATCCAAAATGTGAGACTCGATTGGTCTCATCTATTTTTAAATTAAAATGTTACTTTCAAAAAATTATATTTACATCAAAACTATTTTCATATTTACAAAACTCATCTCTCTTTTTCAAAAAATCATAAACCAAGTGTTTAAGGTATTAAAATTAAAACGGTCGACAAATTCTGGCGACTCCACTGGGGACTAGTTCCTCTCTCCATCTTTGATCAGGTGGTGTTCTTTTCAAACATCGGTAGTGTGCTTATGTCCCTCATGGGTCAGACTATCATTCTTCTGTTGACTTACTGTGCTCATTTCTTCCTCGAGTTAATATAGTCAACTTCTCTTGGATTTCAGGACTGTCTGCTTAACCATCCTTAAGCAGGAGAGGTTCAGGGATCCCTAGGGTTTAGTAGGGTGGACCCATAATAGGTGTGGTGTGTTAGACTCGGAGTGGGTTCAATGTGGAATAGATCATTTGTTATTTTAGGCTAGCTCTATGCCTCAAAATCGCTTCACTTCTCTTCTGAAATTTGCTTCTCCTTTTTACAGGTCACGTCAAATTCCTTTTCAACTTTCCTCGGCAATGTTGAAATCTCAAAACTCAATATTAAAACAAAAATAAATCACAAAATTTGTGACAAAATTCACATGAATAAATTTCAAATGATACCCAGTTTAATAAGACAAGTGCGTTAACTTGAGTACTGTCATTGAAATTGCAAGGCATTGGACATCACTGACTTTCAAAAAATTTTTAAATGACAGAGATAATGTCTTCACCAAAGTTGATCTTTTCTTTCGCCACTAGAGTGGAGTTTGCTGTTAGCAAGAGTGAGCTACCTGACTTGGCGGTCATTAAATGTGGATAAGGATTCAAAGATATTGAAGCCAAGTTCGAGAATGTCGTCGTTGCCCCAATGAAACCTGAAATGAACAAGTCCTCCAAGCCTCTGGTGGAGTTTAACTTGAAGCCTACTAAGGAATTTCACCCTCTGAAGAGGGTGTTGATTGAAAAGAATCTTGTTGTTGCTGTAAAGTCTACCACTAAGAGCGTAGAGACAGCCCCCAGGATTGTTTCTGCTTCTATCACTGGATTCACCGCTATTACACCAACTATTCAAGTAAACAAAAGAAATGAGGTTTTATACGAAGAAGTGTCTGTCGATGCTTTTGCCCCACAGTTTTCTGTGTTCGAAATTGGGTCCAATTCAAAGTCCGTGCAACTGACCAAGACACAAGAAAGGAGCCGTAACCAAAAAATTCTAAGGGTCAAGAAGGCGAAAGCTACAGAGTTCACTACTACTAATATCGCCCTCCGACTGGATGAGATAGGATTACGTGATACCTCACCTCCACTCATCGAGAGTAGGTTTCACCAGTTGTCTGCTACCTACGGAGAGGATGGTGTCTATGAGGTTGCTACCACATCACCGCCGACATCTCCCAATAATGGTCCAAGGCCGGTGACAAATTCGAAGGAAAATCTGAGATGGTGGCAGAGGTGGACAAAGTATATTCTTTCAAAAAAGAAACTGTAGCAAAGATGTTCCAGGATTTGCTTAAAAATCTCAAATTCAGATTACGAGAGCCGAAGAGGCCGGAGGAAGCCAGCATGAAAGATCATTCTCAATACTGCTCATACCACAAACTACTCGGACAGACTATAGAAAATTGTATTAGCTTCAAAGAATGGCTTGAAAAGAATTTCAAAAATGGGAACATAATAATATCGAAAGAGTATTTGACAGAGCCTGAAAGTGGTTCTATCAATATGGTTTCAGCTAATCCAGTTGCTCCATCTGACTTCTACACAACCACATTAGTGTTCAACAAAAGAGGTGATGCCCATCAAAAATCTCCAACTGACCTTAAAGTTGTGAAAGGAGGATCTATCGTGGCTACGTTGGAAAGGCTTCGAGCCGACATTGCACGGTTAACTGAAGAACGAAGGAAAGATATGGGTTATGAACCCTACGACCCGTCATAATATGAGATAGAAGAATTTGTAGAAATAAACATTATTAAGGCCAGAGCCACCTTATCCTCGTCCGATGCTCCTTTACCCACTGAGGAGAACGCCGAGGAGTTGCAAAGAGTCATTCAACAACGTGATGAACGGATCAGCCAGATGAAGGGAAACCTCCGAACATAACGAATCGTTCGAACAAAATATAGCCTTTCAAAGATGAGGCAGTCGAACAAATGTTTCAGAATTTAATAAAGGAACCTGAATTCAAGCTCCCTGAACCAAAAAAGCCAGACGAAGTTCATGAAAAAATCATCCGAGATATTGCCCATATCACAGACTGATTGGGCATAACATTAAAAGATTGTTTCACTTTTAAAGATTAACTTGAGGAGAAATTCAAGAATGGGGGCATAATGATCCCGGAAGAGTAAGGAACCTGAAAGAGGTTCTATCAATATGATTTGGGTCGATGTCAATGTCTTGATTGACTCTGATGCAGCTAATAAAGGATGAAACGTCTTTTAATTACTATTGTATTATTTTTGTTGTCGAAAAGAATGTTAGTGATATCAATGTTTGTTTGTCCCTTCCCTCCCACCGCAATAAATAAAGAAAGAACTTGTTTTTCAGAACTGTTCAATGGTTAACAAAACATTCAATTTTTATCAACACGACAATCGATAAAAGAGTAATCAAAGATAAAATTTCAGTATTGTGAAAGAAACTATGACTTTAAGAGAGAATGAAATTAATGCCCTAATAACTGACTCATCCACTTTAAAGAATTTGAACTGGGTTCTAAGTTGATTTCAAAAAAGATAGTGTGGTTGAAATACGACTAATTGACTCGGGATATCACAAGTTTTTTAATTTCCTGCCACGTGACAAGGTCCTGACTTTCGAACGAGTTATAATATCTCAAAATTTGTCTTAAGAAACATTTGAGGATTATTAGTCAGGGTAATTTGGACATTCAAAATCTTTAAAAAAAATATGTTCCACCAGATATAGTAATTCTCAGAAAATAAACAGAGCAAAGAAAAAAATGTGAAAGTCTCCCTGAGAAGAAACTTGAGGTGAGCATAAAATTAAAAATTGGTGTCTGAATTCGGATATTCAAAATTTTTAAATCATGCTCTACCAAATATAGTAATTATCAGCAAAACATGAAAAAAATGAGAGAAGAGATGGTGTGAAAAGTTTGATCAAAAAATCAAAGCATAATAAAAAGTCTCCCTAAGAAGAAGCTTGAGGTGGAAAGCTTGAGGTGGATGTATAATATAATAAAAAATTTGTGTCCGAGTTTTCCCTAATTAATGAGACTTAAAATGCTCTCTTAAGATAATTTTTTTGATATTATACTCAGGAAAAAGTTCAGCGATCTTAAGTCTTTTGGTTGGTTATTAATTAACTCAGAAATATCTTTGGTAAATGAAAAATATTTTGATCACATGACCAAAATTCTGAATTCTACTTAGGCTCAGAAAGAAAGAATTAAAGAGATGACAATGATATTAGCAATTAATGGAAATTCAACCCTGAAGTCAACTCCTTCAGCGCCCAGCAAATACAACTCCAACGACAATTCGAAGAACGTCAGAGTGACTCCTCAAAGACGACAAGAACAACTTTTATAGAATCAATGTCAAAGCAAACAACAACTACTACAAATAGAGCTATGAACTTATGGCCTCTTCAGTTGTGACGTCCTTAGAAGTAGCACATATTTATGTGTACTTGAGAGAATATAATTCTAAAAGTATCTTAAAGAATGGATTAATTCTACACATGCCTCCAGTCAACAGATGGTACCTCGAGAAGTATTGTGCATCGTGGTGTTCATTCTTAGAAACACGGATACTACACTTGTCTAAAACTGGGTCCTCTTCCTCCTGTGAAAGAGTTTAGCTGGCTCTATAGAACCACACTCTTCTCGGACCCTTGTCTAATGCGTATGAGGTTTGGCTGGTTCTACAAATACAAAGCCACGTCTCTTCTTACAAGGATAATTTCTTCAATCAGTTTGTGAATCTCGGGCATTCCTTCTCAAATTGATTCTTTTGTTCACTTCTTGGGAATGATTTAAGTTTTCGACATTCTTTCCCAATGTGACAAACTTTTTCCTTGAATTTGGCATAATTTCCTTGACGGTTGTTATTTATTTCGACTGGATCTAGCTCGAATTTAATGTCCCCGGCAGCTATCCGAATTGGTTTAGTTTCTCCACGCTTCACAAACTTTCTCCACACTGCATAAATTGTCAAAAATTCTGCATAAACTTTCTCAAAATTCTGCACTGCAATAAATCCCTACATGTATTTTTCACAATTCTCCTAAATACTACAAGCTCCATAAGAATTTCACAAACTTCCCACAAACTTTTCACAAGATTCAAAAATCAAATTCTCGAAGATAGGTGTGAGTCCCTGAAAGCGGCATCCTATTCTCATGTTTCCCGAGGATCGGTGCAAGGATTCCGATTCCTTCACATATTTTCATATTTTATTCACATATTCCCCACAAATTCACATATTTGAATCTGCATATTTTTGCATAGAAAGATATATTTTCCCGCTACCACTTGGGTTGGATGTAATTCCCAGCGTTTTCCTCCTTAATGTAACAGATATTTTTTCTCGTCACCACCTGAGTTGGATGTGAGTCCCAGTATTTTCCTTCCTAACGTGACCGATATATTTTCTCGCTACCACTTGGGTTGGATGTGAGACCCAGCGCTTTCCTCCTCAATGTAGCAGATATTTTTCTCGTCACCACTTGGGTTGGATGTGAGTCCCAGTGTTTTCCTTCCTAACGTGACCGATATATTTTTCCGCTACCACTTGGGTTGGATGTGTCCCAGCGTTATCCTCCTCAATGTAGCAGATATTTTTCTCGTCACCACTTAGGTTGGATGTGAGTCCCAGTACTTTCCTTCCTAATATGACCGATATATTTTCCTCGTCACCGCTTGGGTTGGATGTGAGTCCCGGTGCTTTCCTTCCTAACGTGACCGATATATTTCCTCGTCACCGCTTGGGTCGGATGTGAGTCTCAGTGTTTTCCTTTCTAACGTGTCATTTCGAATATAACTTCTCCAGCGGTATTTCGAGTTGATAAAATCTTCCTGCTTCACTTATTTCTCTACACCCTTTGGGATAAGGTTTAATCTTGATTCTTCCTCCACACACATTCTTTGATATTATAATCAAATGTTGAATTTTTCCATTGCACATATTTCAAAAGTCATTTGAAAACTCAAGTTCACGACAGTAACTTGAAAATAAATATCTGCAATCCCCAACTCATTTATTCACAAAATCTTCCTCAAGCTGTGGGTTCCCGATTGGGAACAAAACTCAAATTCAATTTCATATCAAGTTCGACCTTTGATCGGCCTACTTAAACATTTCTTGGTTTGTTGATCCATTCGGTCAACACCAATACACGCGGTGAATTTAGTCAGCACACCACACCTATTGGAGGTCCATTTGTTGACCTCATTTTGAGGTCATTACTCTTTTTTTTAAGATTTTAAGATCTAGCTCTAGGAGTTTCTATTGACCATCTTAGAAAACTAGAACTGGAACCCACCCTTTTTAGAAAGTCAACCACCCTCTATTTCTCCTGTAATGTCTCACATTAATGCTCTTAAAATCATCGTCTTACGGACGAGCGGTTAAGGGCTATTGTGTGGAGACTCAGGGAGAAGTTCCCAATAGGATTTCAAGCCCTCGGAAAACCTCGTCAAAACTTTATCGTCACATACACACACAAAATGCACAAAATTCACTACATTACACAAGATCGGACATATATTGAGCTCAGAGAATGAAATAAATGCGAACTTCTCCGGACGACCTACGACAACAAAATGGACCGTGTCAATGCATCCAGGACCAATTTTAGTAGGAAATGACACACATATTGCCGTAATTTCCGACACAAAAAAATGGCGGGCGAATCGATGAATTCGTCAAAACGACCTCCGATAGTGAAACAAACCACGTTAGCGCGTTCGGAACGTCAGAATTACCTAAAATAGACACCAATTTTGTTATGCTATGACACACAAATAAAAAGTACGAATTGAATTTTATTTTTAAGACATATTAAATATTTTATATATTATATAAATTTTATTACTTTATAATATTAAAATTATAATTTTAATCCCTATTTCCCCTCTACCCACGCACTTAAGCCATCGTCCAACCCATTCCATGGCTCGGTTCCGCCGCTTAATCCCTCGAGGTTCATCCTGCTCCTCTCGCGTGCCCTAGATTCCATGGTAGATCCACGCGGCTTTCCTCTGTCGTTCGCGTATGCGGCGCACTCTCCTGTCTCTTCCCCTTCTTCACGTGGCAAATTAGCCGCTCGGCTCTCCAATTGCAGGAGGCGAGCTGGCCGACGCTTCTCCTCCTCGCGGCTGTAGGTTGTACGCTCTCCCTCTCTCCCTCTTTATTGTGTCGATTTCGTCCCTCTTGTTCTATTCGGTCCTGAAGCGGTGGTTGGTGGCTCTCTCCCCTCTTCTCTGCATATAAAAGAGCTTCATAAAACACTGTTTTGGGTTGTTGAAAATTTTTGGAGAGAAAGGAGAGGCTGTATCTTTGCTGTGGGAGGCTCTAGGAAAGAAAATTCTGTTAAAATCTTCTCTAAAATCTGATTCTCGTGCGCTTGGAGTATGGGGTGTTCGTGGAGTGTTGTTTACTTTGCCGAAAATCCTCTCTAGAGTGTTGTTTACTTTGCCGAAAATCCTCTCTAAGCTATACTTTCGGGTGCCTGTGGTGTGGAGCATTCGTGGTTGTCATTTCTTGAAGTCTTTAGGAGGAATATTTCTCTTGAAGTGATTTTCTTGAAATTGTACTTCAATTTTTTATCTTAAATCTGCTCAAAAGAGGTATTCTTCCCCATCTTCCTATTTTATTTTATTTAGATCCTATTTTATTTTATTTAGGATGGCATTTTGAGGCATCTCTATCCTCTTACAAAAAATAATGGAAACATGGCTTAGTTTATTCTCAAGCATAGGCATTGATACATGTTAGATTCAGTAAAAGGAAAGCATGTATGCGCTGCCTCTATTCTTTTTGCTTGAAATACTTGGAAACATTATATTGGTAGCTTGGAAATGAAGTTCATCCCTCTAGAAATGCATGATAGAAGAAATTATCAAAGCTTTTATTATTGTTATTCATGCTTAGAATAAATGTTGGAAAATGTTGGCTCTAAAAGGATTTATTCATGTTTACCTATTGTCTATCACCATTTGATACAAAAGTTGGAACCTTCTTATCTTGGAGCTCGGTTTAGCCTCTATGCTGCTCAGTTTTGTCCATCTTGGGCTCGGTTTAGTTGTGCAGGGCTGGATAAATGCTGGAATCATTGTTCTTATTTTTGCCCATAAATCGGGCTCGGTTTTGGATCATTTTAAAACATATAAATAGCTGGAATTTGGTTTCAAAGTTTTTTTTTTTTTTTATGGTGGATATGGTTTCGGTTTTGCCCTTGTGTCGGGCTGGATTTCGCCCCTTTGCTGCTCGGTTTTTGCCCCTTTCCCGGTTTTACCCTTCTTTGGGCTCGGTTTGGGCTCCTTTTGATGATTTATGTTGGCTAGAATCCCTTACTGTTTTGGACCATTCCTTGGGCTTGGTTTGCCCCTGTGCTGGGCTCGGTTTGCCCCTTTCTTAGGCTCGGGTTGGGCTCCTTTTTGGTGATTTTTGTTTGGCTGAAATTTCTTACTGATTGGTTCATTCCTTGAGCTCGGATTGACCCCTTTGTTGGGCGTGGTTTGGTTGGGGCCTCCTCTTTAATGCTCCTTCTTCTAAGGTTTTTATTGGTATGTCTAACTCTATGTGGGAATGTTTAATTTGAACATTGTCATGCCTTATGGGATGAAAGCGGGTTCGATGAAAATGGGTTCGATCTTAATGATCTATAATAGCTTGTCCATTCACTCTCTTATGTATATCAAATACATTGTAATGGTGTTACTTATGGTGATTTCCTTTTCTGCTGCTTTGGCCGTGAGTCTTATTTGATGTTTATGGCCTTCATGGCCTTCCTCTCGCTGTCTTTGCCCGTGAGCCTAAGGGATGAATATCGTCCTCTTGTTATCCTTTACCCGTGACCCTTACTATTGTGGTTCATGTTGTATTTGGCTGGAGTTTAATTCGGGTGGGAGTTTTCCTCTTGCTGCCCCTTTATCCGTGAGCCTTAATTGATGATTTTTTTTTCATGGATTATTTCAGGTTGGTGTTTCCCCCCTCTACTGATTAATTTCTCCTATCTTTGAGATTTGTGCAAAGCTTTTAATGATTTTTGTTTTGGGAAATTAGAAAGCTTATATGAATTAAATTCATGAAGGGATTTGAAGATTTATGAAATTGTTATTTGGAAAAGAGTTTTGAAAGTTTGATATTAAAATTTGGATGACATAAATGCTATATTTAGGTTCAGGATTAGGTGTGTGAGTGCATACAAGGGATGGAGCCATGAGTACAGTGTCATGTTAACCTTGAGCCTTTTTCAATCTATTTGAAATAAAATTTGGAAAGGATACATTTCTTAGGTTGATCCAATTATATAAATTTGAGAAAATAATATTCTTTTTTTGGATTGATTCAAGGATCTCAGACTCTCTTTTGAGGTTGCTTCACCCTTTTGTCTTTCGATCTTTTGGGTGGATCAATTCCTCCTCTCTCTCTCTCATCCTCATTTTTATTCTTTTTTTCTTTGTTTCTTGGTTCGATTTTTTGTACCTATGTTTGATACATAAGTGCTCAGATATAGTCTTTTGCTACATATGAAACCATCAAGCAAGGTCGCAAGTAGGTCGGTTTTGTTTTGGGGCGTAGGGCGATGATGACAAATGCACGCCGGTGGTAGAACAAAATGATATCTCATGTTACAACACCAAGACTCAATTCTGGGACCTGATGAACTGTAGAATGAAAGTATCATTCACCAACATAAGACTAAATGGGGACCCGTACCTTCTTAGGTTGTTGGTAGTCCAAGGCCCGATGCGTGATCGACTTGTGGATAGCTATACTTTTTCAAAATTCATAAAACAAATTGATAAGAACAGATACAATATTTATTAAAAATATTTTCATTAAAAAATTAAATACAACTTTCCTTTTGTATGCTTGAAATGCATGTGCATGCTAAAATTTAAATTTTAAATATGATACAACTGGGTTGTCCACTTGTTGATTACTGATTCTAGGCTAAGGAGTACCCTCCTAAGTTAGGTTCAGTAGGATATTCTTTTAGTGGAGTGACGGGTTTTATACATTCGGGTGACCGAGTAACCTTCGACGTCCCTCGAGTACAAATATATATATTTGAGCCTAGCCCCAACCCGAGTGTTTGCGGTCCCCTCTCTTCGGACTTTTCATATGTTTTCTTGGAATTTTTGGACAAAGCACTCGTGGTCTTTTCTCCGGGATTTTCTCGAGGTTTTGATAGTTTTATTTGAATTGTTACTCGTCAATTTTCCCAAGTTTTCCGTTGTGGATTATTTGTCGATTTCTCGAGTTTTCCGTTATGGATTATTTGTCGATTTTCTTGAGTTTTCCATGCAATGTTTTCTTTTGTTTATACAGTGAATAATAGCTAGCTTAAAGGAGCAGCATACCTCAAAATATACAGGTGTGATTTACATTGCAGCATTTTTATTTCCTAGCATGTTATACTGCTTTTCCCTAGCATGTTATATCGCTTATTTCCTAGCATGTTATATTATTTTTCCCTAGCATGTCATACCGCTTATTTCCTAGCATGTTATACTATTCTCCTAGCATGTTGTACCCCTTTTTTTTTATAAACCGCATGTTTTATTGTTTTAGTATACACTATACCTAAATATAGGAAAACCTAGTGGTTATATAGGATTAACATTAAACCCAAAGGTGTTACGATGAAGAACTTGAAGCAAACACCGTGCGCAGCGCAACGAGGAATAACTTAAAGATGGATCTGCAACATCAAAACACATTCTCACCGATCACTTTCCTTAGTTTAAATAGCAACTCTTAGGATTTTGAGGTGGTTTGCCTAGTGCAACATAAAACCTCGCATATCACCTTTAGGCTTTTACACAACCCTGGTTATGCAATTATAAGTCATAACACTTTAGGATTTTGAGATTACCATACGGTATGGTGTAAATCCTCCTATCTTTTTAGGCTATCTACACGATTAGATATCGTGTGAACATAAGTCCTAAATTCTAAATAAATTGTAAGATTAAAACATTAAATAACATTATTCCAAAGACATAAAGCCAAACAATAGGATAGTTGGGAGGTCGGATCCGTGATATCCCCTACTTTTCATTCCTTTAGATTCCTTAAAATAATTGTTCCTATTTGAACCAATCCATTTGATTTTCTCATGTCCGATCGTGGAAGCCTAAACTTTAAAATCCGGAAGGTAAAACCACTGATCTTAATCGAGAGTTTTTTTAAGTGACCCCGGTCATTTAAGATGTAATTAACTATAAGGGTTTGACTTTATAGGGACTTGGAACCCACGTAAAATAAACCCTATCTAATTCATATATTAAGTAGGAGAACTTGTTGGTCTCATATATCGCAGACCAAACGGATGTCACAAACTCTTTAGTTTAGGTGATTGAGCCTACTACAAGTGATATGTTTATTTTTCGAAATAAGTGTATTACTTGTGGTATCATGCTTAGTCATCCAAACTATCCAAAATGTGATACTCGTTTGGTCTCATCTATTTTTAAATTAAAAAATTACTTTCAAAAAATTATATTTACATCAAAACTATTTTCATATTTATAAAACTCATCTCTCTTTTTTTCAAAAAATCATAAACCAAGTTTTTAAAGTTTTAAAATTAAAACGGTCCACATCCACCGAAAAAAATTATTAAAAAAAAAACAAAGAAAATAAAGCTTGAATAAATTCATAGAAAAGCATAATCTTTCAGATGCATTCAAGATAGTACAATCCAAAGACAAATTGCATAATTATAAATAGGTCGTAGGCCAGTGTTCTAAAAAATAGCTGAGATGAGAACAAATTGCTATTTTACAATTTTAAACAAAAACCCCAACCTTTTGTGTGACCCGGAGTTTCCATTACAAGCACCTTATGGCCTGCAAACATCCATGCATCTCCATCATCAAGAGCTAAATCAATTCCAGGAATTCTATCCCTGTCCTTGCCCGAGCCAATCACCTGTGCCCATAGATAGCAGTCAAACAATGTCCTCTAACGAAAAGTTAAGACCTTTCTTGAGCAAATAAATACATACAAGGGATCAATGTGTGGCTTAACATCAAACTATTGAGCCATTTCAAATTAAGACCATTCATCATTCCCCCATTTGTTTCATGATGATATGTGGAACAAAAACTGCAAACTTTAAAAAGGCAGTATGCTATCAAAATGACACCCTTAGGCTGTTAAGTTACATGTATTGTAAATTATGAATGCAGTTCTAATTTCTCAGTCGTAGTTTAAAATTAATCACACAACATTTTATGGTTGCTGATTTGAAGCATATCCCAATCCAGGATGACAAAATGAACTAACCTTTTATTTGGGTTTTTGAAGCACATGTTGATACTCAAGTAAGAAACAAAGTTCAGTTCACTTTTGGCATAACAGTTCAGTTTATACAAATTAAATTTATAGCTAATTACAAAATACAAACACTTCTATGACAATCCTAACATATCTACTCCACCTCATGATTACAGAGAATCAAAGTTTCAAGCATTGGTTTTTTCTTTTTTTCTTCTTATCTCTCTCTCCTGCTTCACCATTCCTCCTACGTGGTGTTCCCTCCCATCAATCTTCTTGGTATTGTTACCACCCAGTTTCCAATTGATGAATTCGCCACATAACCTTCAGCTCCTAATATCTGATTAGTTGTGTTAATTTAAGCAAATAATATTTTATTAATCCAAGTTGCCTCTCCAAAATAGAAATGATAGAAATTTTAAAAAACTCAATAACTTCACTCAGAAACTATATTAAAGGACAGCAGAAAGTATATATATCAATAAGAGCTGGACAAACAAGAACAATATCATGAATGCGAAGAATATTCAATATATAACTTTGCATAAGTACCTGTTACATACCTTTGCACCATACCTTTCTTTTAACTCCATATTCCCACCAGTGTGATCATAGTGATGATGAGTATTCAATATGTATGTTAAGTTCTGATTTCTTTGCGTTAGGACCTTTATGACAGGAAAAGCTTCAGAAGGATCAACGACCGCAACTGTACCAGTGTCCAAATCATGCAAAAGATATGCATAATTATCTCGGAGGCATGACACCTGAAAATTAGTCAATGATCACAAACATTATTATGCATAAAGGCCTGCAAAATATGGAAAATAGTACAGATGACAACAGTAGGCACCACAGAAAAACTGCTTTTAATCACAATATTTTTGCTTTGACAATGTTGAAATAAATATGCTCCGCTGAAAATTGGAATTTAAGGAAACAAGAAGGTAGATGGAGTTACATAAGGAAAATTTAGTGTATGAAAATGACAGATAAATGATAATGCAGAACAATTGGAGAATTAGTAAGAAAGAGAAAGAATCTGGAAACTTATAAATAAAAGTAAATTTAATCTACAAGTCATTGTATAGCGTTACAATCTTTCTATCTTGAGTATGCTGAGTGATGAAGCACTAGCACTTCTATGTTGTAAAGACCCATCAGAAGCGTTTTCATCTGAAAGATATGAATTAAGTTCCTCCTTTGGGCTATAATGCAACAAAAAATAATATTCTAATGTATTTAAAATGGATTAGAAGAAATTTAAATTATAACCCTTTTAGAAATAATAATTTCAGGGTTCTAAGAACTATTTTTGCGGTCTCGAACCCGGATGTAAAAAACTGATGCTTCGTGTTATATGAAAATAAATCATAAAATGAATCTAAATTCAATGCTTTCTGATGATAGAGCATTCTCTAGAAGCAATGTAGCATGGCCTAACCTGATTTGGGTGAGTCGTAGACAGGGCTTTCGAAATCACCTATAAATGATATGACACAAAGTGATTATGATGAGAAGCATGCTAAGGTTGTCTAGAAGCCTAAGTTGACATATAAGTTATGCTAACTTAACCTGAATACGTGGAGAAGTTGGCACCAAAGTCTAGAATTATATATTGATTTGTTACATCAAATTTGAGGACTTCACATCTGAATCCAAGTGAATTGGAAGACAAAATGACTAGCAAAAGAAAAATTAATACATGCTTACAAAAAAATTTATATAGAAAGGATTGATGTTATATGAAAAAAAATCATAAAATGAATCTGCTAGCGATAGAGCATTTTCTAGAAGTAATGTATCATGGCCTAGCCTGATTTGGGTGAGTAGTAGACAGGGCTTCGGAAATCATCTATAAGTGCTATGCCATAGATTGATTATGATGAGAAGCATGCTAAGGTTGTTTAGAAGCCTGCGTCAACATATAAGTTATGCTAACTTAACCTATATATGTTGAGAATTTGGCACCAAAGTTTAAAAATAAATTTAGAACTGACACAACAAATTTGAGGACTTCACATGTGAATCCCAGCGAATTAAAACACAAAATGACTAGCAAAGAACAATTATTACATGCTTACAAAAAATTTTATATAGAAAGGGGAGAAACTCAAATACTGAAGGGAAGGTTATTAGTTGTTGCAGATAAGGAAGGTTAAAAATAGTTATGTGGCAATATAGTGGTAGATAGAAAGTCAAAAACTTACAAATATTAAAGTGAATATTGTCACCGATATGGTGACCATGGTGACCATTAATAAGTTAACATTATAAATGATGTTACTGCTTATGTTCTTTAGATTGGATTTGAAGTTGAATTTAAAAGAATTAAATTTTGGAAGACAAAGATTAACCACTATAATACATACCAAAAGAAAAGAGGATATTATTGGTCGCAACTTAAATAAATATTTTGGCCTTAAAAGTGTGGGCTATAGGTAATTCATATTTGGAATGAAATATGGAAATAGAATGTAGTATGTGATGCTAAACTTGATCTTACCATATAGTATTAAAATAGCAAACATTATCTTACAAAATAGAGAAATCCAAATTTGAGTAATAGAAATAGCCTCTCTACAAGTATTAAAGGCAGCATACATTAACACCTCCCCAAACACTGCACTAGCCGAAGCTCAATACATTGGGTATTGCTCTTATATACTCTAACAAATGAGAAGAACACTTAAATTACACTCAAAAGTGGAGCTAAAAATTGAAAGAGTATAAAAATAATGGCAAAAGGTACAAAAAATAACAATCTCAACATATATGAGTAATAATGGATGATATCTAAAAGCTACAAAGCATAGTTTAAAATTGCTCAATATGTAGCCAAACTTGAGGCCCGCTACAATGCTTTTCTGAAAAATTTATAATAAAGCTGATGCCTTATTGGGTACTATATGAGGCTTATGCCTCACATAATATGAGGCCCACATCAATGTCTCCTTGTCTCCGTTTAGTGAGGTATGCGCAATTAGAATAATACTTTTTCTTTAAAATAATAAATAAATAACACTAATAAGCATTCTTTGTTTATACACATGATTTGCAATTGAGGATGTAATTGAAGTTGTTGAAATCAACATTATCATTCTTTTAAACTCTAATAAATATCAATATTAACTAAGAGATAGATAATTGAGATTTAAGATAAGAAGAAAAAAATGAGAAAACATGGATATAATTGACATAAAATGAGAGAGAAAACAAGTTGTTATGTAGATGATTCCGATGAAGCATCATTGAGTGATACGATTGATGAGGACTTTTAAATTTTAATATTCCAACCTTAGTGGCTTAGTATGTTCTTATTTTCATAGGACAACAGGAGTAGAAAAAAACTATTTAAACCAAACTTAGTTGAAGACTGTTATTATGTCTTATTTTAATTTTTGTACAATATTTTTATTGTATGATTAATATTTGGATGCTAATATGTTAGTCTCAATTAGTTACATTCATTATATTAGGATGTTAATATCTTACTACTTATTACGTACTTTAAACTTAGTAAAAGATGTCTTTTTTAATGTAATTTGTTGATGTTGAGCTTAAGCCTCACCACACAAACAAAAAATTCCTCAATATCTAATTACGTAATTTTAAATATTGACACAAAAGAAAAAATAAATGGAATAAGTTCCTCGAAAATGGTAGAACAAAAATGATGATAAGTTATTAATCATTCAATGCAGGTTCGTAAAGGAGTAAATTGCATTTGAGTTGCATTATAAGGGTTTTGCATTAAAATCTTAAAAGAGTATAAAAATAGATCATACAAAAGCAAAATATGGTAAAGCAATACAAAATTTATTTATGAAAGAAAATGTATTTGAAACAAAATGGCAAAAGATAAATCTTATTGAGCTTAACAATTACTATGAAGAAACAAGAATGCATAAAAAATTGGGTAGAAAAAAAAAACAAAACATATTAGTTCTATGATTTATACAAATATTAAGTAATAATAAATTAGAAAATGTAATAAAAAACTTAACATAATAAATTAAAATTTCTAAAAACTCAGATATTTTTAGATGTACTAACAGGAACAAATGATAAGATCTTAGTTCAAAATTAAGACATTATTGAAAGACTAAAACTATCATTTTAAAAACTCCAAAAATGCGGTTGTTTCAGAATAAATCTTTTAGAGGAGCATAAAGAACAAAACTACAAAGCATATTCAAGATTGGCAAAAAGAAAAACTGAAGTTTAGTTAATTATAACGAAAATGCATTAAGTACACTTTTAGATGCAAATGAGTGCATATTAAGATTTGAAGTATTATGAAAGGTCACAAAGTAGCTTGCTTGTTAACCTTTTCATTGGAATCTTAAAAACTAAAAGGATACCAAATGATTAGAGAAAAAAGGATTTTGGTGCTAGAACTTATGAACAGAAGTGCAGCTCAAAATGGTATATTTAGAGAAGAATCAAATAGAAAAATAGTTACAGCATCGAAAATGAATTTGATTTTATGCTAGAAGATCCGCTCATCAACATCCTAATCATTAGCCTTATCCCAATTATGACAAATTCTCATTTTTCAATTGTTCCAAATGAGTGTTGCATGGCATAAAATATCTTCTTCTCAAAATCATTTTGAACAAATTTAATTCATGTTATCTTGGGCCTTTATTGCCTTCTCCTTTCTCATCCATTAACATTTGTATATGTCTAAGCCACTTAGATTTATTTCATTTATCAAATCTTCAATAGACATCACTCCAGTTATTCCTCTAACATAATTGCAGCTCAAATCTTTGAACAGTCCATGTGTGCATCTTTTTAAGAGCTAACTCAATCCTTTACATGTGTCAACTTATAATGCACCTACTTATTTTATACATTATGTTAATTCAAAATAATTTCTTTTCTAAAGCATTCATTTAAAAATTTCTCATAGTATAAATTTTAACTATTTTCATATTTAATTAAAATCTTATAAATTCTAATGAATTTCACATATATATATAACATTTTTCTTAGTACCTAGCAGATAACATAAGACCATAAAAAATTACTGGATTTTACTTTGGTCAATAAACTATTTGCAAAAATTTTTTGCATTACTATAATCATTAATAGTATTTAGTTTTTTCCTCTTTTCTAAAGAATATTTTTTCTTAAAAACCTTATGTAACTTCTAACTCTACCAATAGATTTGCATGATTATTTTATACACTCTTCTAAAACTTCTACGATAATTTTTTAATAGAATAAGTTCTCTTACCTCACATCTTGTTTGGCTCAACTAAAGAATTGTTAACTGTATCTTTAGGAAATTTAGCTTGAAAAATTAACAATTTATCAACTTTCAAATCTATCACATTATCTCTGGACAACTATTTCTTTGATTGCATTTTTTCTAATTTAATTTTTGATAATCTTAAGAGGTATGACTATAATGTTGTGTGATTAAACTGTTCCAAAAAATCACCTTACTGGAAAATAAAAAATAAAAATATATATATTTATTATTTGGTAGCTCCAATTTTGCATACAGTTTAGTGGTATTTTCATTTCTCAAAGTTTGTATTCATTATTGTAAGATCACTATTTACCATGAAATCAAGAATAACTTATATAGCATTTTTATCTCATATTCCACACTCATGATATGTAGCTCTTGTGACGGACAAAATTAGAGAAAGTAGTCTTTGATGGTTTGGTCACATTAAGCGTCGACCATCTGATGATCCAATTAAGAGAATAGATGTTTTAGATTTGACTTATGTTAAGAAAGGCAGAGGAAGACCTAGGCTTATTGTATAAAAATTGATCTTAATTTATTAGAACTAAATGAAAATATGGCACTAAATAGGACGCAATGGAGAAAAAGGATTCATGTAGCCAACCCCACGTAGTGGGATTAAGGCTTTGCTATTGTTGTAAATTCCACACTCATGATAAATCGTCTCATAACCCATCCTACTTAAATCTATAATTTCATCAAAGTTGACTCAAATAATTTCTTTTCTTCCTCGGGAGCAAGTTGTAATAGTTCATTCATTTCTGCTAATAGGCTATTTTTTAACTATTTTCTAACCAACTAAGAGGATCATAAGCAGCCTCCATAATTATAATGTATCACCAGTAATTACCTTAACAGCAATCATCCCATCATTAATTATATTTACATCAATAATTATCTTTCAACTATCTACCTACTATAACCTAAATTACAATCATATTGTTAACATTTCTAACATATAATAACAAATAATCTCCTCCAATATCATTGAATTTTCCCTTTTCCAATTAGTTCCTAGAATAGAAATAAAACTATGGTGGAATTTTTTGTCCAAGGCAATTAACGGAAGTGTGCAGAAACAAACAAATGGATATTACCTTAAAATAGCATATAATTGAGTACTATTGGAATTGTAGAAAATAGCTTATTTGTATACATGTGTCATAGTAGTATTCAATATCATTACGTGTTTGAGGATTTTTCCTATTTAAATACCCTTGTGTTGGACCAAATAAAGATACACTAGTTGATTTTATTTTTAATTTTTATAAGCCTGATGTTCAAGCAAACTCTCATAACACTTTCTCATTTTATCAACCAATTTTAACTATAAAATGCCTCACCTATAACAAATTCCATTGTACAATAGATACAACATACTAAAACTTCCAAACCCAAGTATCACTTGACCTGTAAGCGTTAGTGAAAATAATTATTAATTTCATATATCTGTCGGCGAGGAAAAGTGTGAGGTGGGTTGTTGTTGTCTGTAAGAAGTTGTCGGTCACCGGAATCGAAATCTCGTCGCCCGCTTCTGAAGTACGTTTTAATTTACATATAGATTTAAGTTTGAAATCAAATATGAAAATCAAACTGACCCCATATTTTTTATAGTTTAAATGAAAGAGCGATTTACCTCAAACCATATATCTATCCCGAGGGATAAACACAAAACTTGAGGGTGAGGCTCGATCAAATAAACTAAGAAATATATGACGTTCATTTAGTCTGCGAAACCGTTTTATTTGTCGACAAATTCCCCTATTTAATATGAAAAATTGAATAGGGTTTATTTTAAACTAGGTTCAGAAAAGCTTCCTATAAAGACAAGTCCCTACAGTTAATTACATCTTAAATGACCGAAATCATTTAAGAATACTCTCGATAAAAATCATGAAAGATTATCTCCAAGGACTTCAAAAGAATAGGACTTTTCAACGAAATCGAACAAAGAGGTGTGCAAAAGAGAATAGTTCAAACATGGAACATTTATTACAGAATCCGAAGGAAGAAGAACTAGGGGATGTCACAGATCCAGAGGAGATCCTCGGTGGCTTCCCAGTCTACTCTATGGTTTGGCTTTAGTTTCGAGGAAAAATATTCAAGTGTTTTATTTTGCCAATTTTATTTAATTAGGGCTTACATTCGTGTGAAACGATCACACAAATTGCCCGGAAGATGTGAGAATTTAGATCGTAACGAACGACAACCTCAGAATCCTAAAACGAGTTAGGGCTTAGATCGTACGGCAGAGCTATACAAAAGCCTAACGAAAAGGTTGAGGATTTATGTTGCACCAGACGAACAACCTCGAAATCCTATGGATTGTTGTTTTAATTTCTAGGAAAGTAATGGTTTAGCTGAGGAAGACATGTTCTGCTGTTGAAGATGGTCGTGCTGCCCACCGTGCTAGTTCCAAGCTCCTTATTGTGACGAGTTTAAGCTTTCTAGGATGTCCAGTTATGATGTCAAATCAAACGAACCTATAGTAATAATCCTCTAAACATCCTATATGAAAAGAAGACATGCTTAAGGCTATACAATATAAAATATGCAGTACAGGACAAGCAGTAAAAAGCACAATAAAAGAAATAGTATACATGTCATAGATGACAATAGCAGGTACAGTAGAAGGAACAGTATAACATGTTTTACAGAACAATAGCAGGTAGAAATAAGAATAGTATAACATGTTGTACAGAACAGTAGCAGATAGAAACAAGAATAGCATAACATGTTGTACAGAACAGTAGCAGGTAGAAACAGGGATAGTATAACATGCTGTACAGAACAGTAGCAGGTATAAACAGGAAAATGAAGTGCTGTAAACATAAAACAAACCTGTGTGCCCGTAAGACACGTTGTTTCTTAAATAAAGCAAGTTGAAATGCATTGCAAAAAAATGAAGTCTGTAAGAAACGTCATCCAGGAAATTCGAAGAAGAGTGTGATAACGACTCGTGACAGAAAACTCGAGAAAATCGACGAAAAAAGACTCAAGTAAAAAAAATCCTCAAAATTTCGGCGAAATCTCAAAGAAAAGAAAAGAAGCACGAGTGCTCTGTCCAAAGCTTCAATAAAACAAAAAGTTCTGGCACAGGGGGACCGCAAGCACTC
>NW_018239991.1:220373-263607 GCF_001263595.1 Phalaenopsis equestris | reverse complement strand
TTTGCATTACTATAATCATTAATAATTAACACCTCCCCAAACACTGCACTAGCCGAAGCTCAATACATTGGGTATTGCTCTTATATACTCTAACAAATGAGAAGAACACTTAAATTACACTCAAAAGTGGAGCTAAAAATTGAAAGAGTATAAAAATAATGGCAAAAGGTACAAAAAATAACAATCTCAACATATATGAGTAATAATGGATGATATCTAAAAGCTACAAAGCATAGTTTAAAATTGCTCAATATGTAGCCAAACTTGAGGCCCGCTACAATGCTTTTCTGAAAAATTTATAATAAAGCTGATGCCTTATTGGGTACTATATGAGGCTTATGCCTCACATAATATGAGGCCCACATCAATGTCTCCTTGTCTCCGTTTAGTGAGGTATGCGCAATTAGAATAATACTTTTTCTTTAAAATAATAAATAAATAACACTAATAAGCATTCTTTGTTTATACACATGATTTGCAATTGAGGATGTAATTGAAGTTGTTGAAATCAACATTATCATTCTTTTAAACTCTAATAAATATCAATATTAACTAAGAGATAGATAATTGAGATTTAAGATAAGAAGAAAAAAATGAGAAAACATGGATATAATTGACATAACAGTAGGCACCACAGAAAAACTGCTTTTAATCACAATATTTTTGCTTTGACAATGTTGAAATAAATATGCTCCGCTGAAAATTGGAATTTAAGGAAACAAGAAGGTAGATGGAGTTACATAAGGAAAATTTAGTGTATGAAAATGACAGATAAATGATAATGCAGAACAATTGGAGAATTAGTAAGAAAGAGAAAGAATCTGGAAACTTATAAATAAAAGTAAATTTAATCTACAAGTCATTGTATAGCGTTACAATCTTTCTATCTTGAGTATGCTGAGTGATGAAGCACTAGCACTTCTATGTTGTAAAGACCCATCAGAAGCGTTTTCATCTGAAAGATATGAATTAAGTTCCTCCTTTGGGCTATAATGCAACAAAAAATAATATTCTAATGTATTTAAAATGGATTAGAAGAAATTTAAATTATAACCCTTTTAGAAATAATAATTTCAGGGTTCTAAGAACTATTTTTGCGGTCTCGAACCCGGATGTAAAAAACTGATGCTTCGTGTTATATGAAAATAAATCATAAAATGAATCTAAATTCAATGCTTTCTGATGATAGAGCATTCTCTAGAAGCAATGTAGCATGGCCTAACCTGATTTGGGTGAGTCGTAGACAGGGCTTTCGAAATCACCTATAAATGATATGACACAAAGTGATTATGATGAGAAGCATGCTAAGGTTGTCTAGAAGCCTAAGTTGACATATAAGTTATGCTAACTTAACCTGAATACGTGGAGAAGTTGGCACCAAAGTCTAGAATTATATATTGATTTGTTACATCAAATTTGAGGACTTCACATCTGAATCCAAGTGAATTGGAAGACAAAATGACTAGCAAAAGAAAAATTAATACATGCTTACAAAAAAATTTATATAGAAAGGATTGATGTTATATGAAAAAAAATCATAAAATGAATCTGCTAGCGATAGAGCATTTTCTAGAAGTAATGTATCATGGCCTAGCCTGATTTGGGTGAGTAGTAGACAGGGCTTCGGAAATCATCTATAAGTGCTATGCCATAGATTGATTATGATGAGAAGCATGCTAAGGTTGTTTAGAAGCCTGCGTCAACATATAAGTTATGCTAACTTAACCTATATATGTTGAGAATTTGGCACCAAAGTTTAAAAATAAATTTAGAACTGACACAACAAATTTGAGGACTTCACATGTGAATCCCAGCGAATTAAAACACAAAATGACTAGCAAAGAACAATTATTACATGCTTACAAAAAATTTTATATAGAAAGGGGAGAAACTCAAATACTGAAGGGAAGGTTATTAGTTGTTGCAGATAAGGAAGGTTAAAAATAGTTATGTGGCAATATAGTGGTAGATAGAAAGTCAAAAACTTACAAATATTAAAGTGAATATTGTCACCGATATGGTGACCATGGTGACCATTAATAAGTTAACATTATAAATGATGTTACTGCTTATGTTCTTTAGATTGGATTTGAAGTTGAATTTAAAAGAATTAAATTTTGGAAGACAAAGATTAACCACTATAATACATACCAAAAGAAAAGAGGATATTATTGGTCGCAACTTAAATAAATATTTTGGCCTTAAAAGTGTGGGCTATAGGTAATTCATATTTGGAATGAAATATGGAAATAGAATGTAGTATGTGATGCTAAACTTGATCTTACCATATAGTATTAAAATAGCAAACATTATCTTACAAAATAGAGAAATCCAAATTTGAGTAATAGAAATAGCCTCTCTACAAGTATTAAAGGCAGCATACATTAACACCTCCCCAAACACTGCACTAGCCGAAGCTCAATACATTGGGTATTGCTCTTATATACTCTAACAAATGAGAAGAACACTTAAATTACACTCAAAAGTGGAGCTAAAAATTGAAAGAGTATAAAAATAATGGCAAAAGGTACAAAAAATAACAATCTCAACATATATGAGTAATAATGGATGATATCTAAAAGCTACAAAGCATAGTTTAAAATTGCTCAATATGTAGCCAAACTTGAGGCCCGCTACAATGCTTTTCTGAAAAATTTATAATAAAGCTGATGCCTTATTGGGTACTATATGAGGCTTATGCCTCACATAATATGAGGCCCACATCAATGTCTCCTTGTCTCCGTTTAGTGAGGTATGCGCAATTAGAATAATACTTTTTCTTTAAAATAATAAATAAATAACACTAATAAGCATTCTTTGTTTATACACATGATTTGCAATTGAGGATGTAATTGAAGTTGTTGAAATCAACATTATCATTCTTTTAAACTCTAATAAATATCAATATTAACTAAGAGATAGATAATTGAGATTTAAGATAAGAAGAAAAAAATGAGAAAACATGGATATAATTGACATAAAATGAGAGAGAAAACAAGTTGTTATGTAGATGATTCCGATGAAGCATCATTGAGTGATACGATTGATGAGGACTTTTAAATTTTAATATTCCAACCTTAGTGGCTTAGTATGTTCTTATTTTCATAGGACAACAGGAGTAGAAAAAAACTATTTAAACCAAACTTAGTTGAAGACTGTTATTATGTCTTATTTTAATTTTTGTACAATATTTTTATTGTATGATTAATATTTGGATGCTAATATGTTAGTCTCAATTAGTTACATTCATTATATTAGGATGTTAATATCTTACTACTTATTACGTACTTTAAACTTAGTAAAAGATGTCTTTTTTAATGTAATTTGTTGATGTTGAGCTTAAGCCTCACCACACAAACAAAAAATTCCTCAATATCTAATTACGTAATTTTAAATATTGACACAAAAGAAAAAATAAATGGAATAAGTTCCTCGAAAATGGTAGAACAAAAATGATGATAAGTTATTAATCATTCAATGCAGGTTCGTAAAGGAGTAAATTGCATTTGAGTTGCATTATAAGGGTTTTGCATTAAAATCTTAAAAGAGTATAAAAATAGATCATACAAAAGCAAAATATGGTAAAGCAATACAAAATTTATTTATGAAAGAAAATGTATTTGAAACAAAATGGCAAAAGATAAATCTTATTGAGCTTAACAATTACTATGAAGAAACAAGAATGCATAAAAAATTGGGTAGAAAAAAAAAACAAAACATATTAGTTCTATGATTTATACAAATATTAAGTAATAATAAATTAGAAAATGTAATAAAAAACTTAACATAATAAATTAAAATTTCTAAAAACTCAGATATTTTTAGATGTACTAACAGGAACAAATGATAAGATCTTAGTTCAAAATTAAGACATTATTGAAAGACTAAAACTATCATTTTAAAAACTCCAAAAATGCGGTTGTTTCAGAATAAATCTTTTAGAGGAGCATAAAGAACAAAACTACAAAGCATATTCAAGATTGGCAAAAAGAAAAACTGAAGTTTAGTTAATTATAACGAAAATGCATTAAGTACACTTTTAGATGCAAATGAGTGCATATTAAGATTTGAAGTATTATGAAAGGTCACAAAGTAGCTTGCTTGTTAACCTTTTCATTGGAATCTTAAAAACTAAAAGGATACCAAATGATTAGAGAAAAAAGGATTTTGGTGCTAGAACTTATGAACAGAAGTGCAGCTCAAAATGGTATATTTAGAGAAGAATCAAATAGAAAAATAGTTACAGCATCGAAAATGAATTTGATTTTATGCTAGAAGATCCGCTCATCAACATCCTAATCATTAGCCTTATCCCAATTATGACAAATTCTCATTTTTCAATTGTTCCAAATGAGTGTTGCATGGCATAAAATATCTTCTTCTCAAAATCATTTTGAACAAATTTAATTCATGTTATCTTGGGCCTTTATTGCCTTCTCCTTTCTCATCCATTAACATTTGTATATGTCTAAGCCACTTAGATTTATTTCATTTATCAAATCTTCAATAGACATCACTCCAGTTATTCCTCTAACATAATTGCAGCTCAAATCTTTGAACAGTCCATGTGTGCATCTTTTTAAGAGCTAACTCAATCCTTTACATGTGTCAACTTATAATGCACCTACTTATTTTATACATTATGTTAATTCAAAATAATTTCTTTTCTAAAGCATTCATTTAAAAATTTCTCATAGTATAAATTTTAACTATTTTCATATTTAATTAAAATCTTATAAATTCTAATGAATTTCACATATATATATAACATTTTTCTTAGTACCTAGCAGATAACATAAGACCATAAAAAATTACTGGATTTTACTTTGGTCAATAAACTATTTGCAAAAATTTTTTGCATTACTATAATCATTAATAGTATTTAGTTTTTTCCTCTTTTCTAAAGAATATTTTTTCTTAAAAACCTTATGTAACTTCTAACTCTACCAATAGATTTGCATGATTATTTTATACACTCTTCTAAAACTTCTACGATAATTTTTTAATAGAATAAGTTCTCTTACCTCACATCTTGTTTGGCTCAACTAAAGAATTGTTAACTGTATCTTTAGGAAATTTAGCTTGAAAAATTAACAATTTATCAACTTTCAAATCTATCACATTATCTCTGGACAACTATTTCTTTGATTGCATTTTTTCTAATTTAATTTTTGATAATCTTAAGAGGTATGACTATAATGTTGTGTGATTAAACTGTTCCAAAAAATCACCTTACTGGAAAATAAAAAATAAAAATATATATATTTATTATTTGGTAGCTCCAATTTTGCATACAGTTTAGTGGTATTTTCATTTCTCAAAGTTTGTATTCATTATTGTAAGATCACTATTTACCATGAAATCAAGAATAACTTATATAGCATTTTTATCTCATATTCCACACTCATGATATGTAGCTCTTGTGACGGACAAAATTAGAGAAAGTAGTCTTTGATGGTTTGGTCACATTAAGCGTCGACCATCTGATGATCCAATTAAGAGAATAGATGTTTTAGATTTGACTTATGTTAAGAAAGGCAGAGGAAGACCTAGGCTTATTGTATAAAAATTGATCTTAATTTATTAGAACTAAATGAAAATATGGCACTAAATAGGACGCAATGGAGAAAAAGGATTCATGTAGCCAACCCCACGTAGTGGGATTAAGGCTTTGCTATTGTTGTAAATTCCACACTCATGATAAATCGTCTCATAACCCATCCTACTTAAATCTATAATTTCATCAAAGTTGACTCAAATAATTTCTTTTCTTCCTCGGGAGCAAGTTGTAATAGTTCATTCATTTCTGCTAATAGGCTATTTTTTAACTATTTTCTAACCAACTAAGAGGATCATAAGCAGCCTCCATAATTATAATGTATCACCAGTAATTACCTTAACAGCAATCATCCCATCATTAATTATATTTACATCAATAATTATCTTTCAACTATCTACCTACTATAACCTAAATTACAATCATATTGTTAACATTTCTAACATATAATAACAAATAATCTCCTCCAATATCATTGAATTTTCCCTTTTCCAATTAGTTCCTAGAATAGAAATAAAACTATGGTGGAATTTTTTGTCCAAGGCAATTAACGGAAGTGTGCAGAAACAAACAAATGGATATTACCTTAAAATAGCATATAATTGAGTACTATTGGAATTGTAGAAAATAGCTTATTTGTATACATGTGTCATAGTAGTATTCAATATCATTACGTGTTTGAGGATTTTTCCTATTTAAATACCCTTGTGTTGGACCAAATAAAGATACACTAGTTGATTTTATTTTTAATTTTTATAAGCCTGATGTTCAAGCAAACTCTCATAACACTTTCTCATTTTATCAACCAATTTTAACTATAAAATGCCTCACCTATAACAAATTCCATTGTACAATAGATACAACATACTAAAACTTCCAAACCCAAGTATCACTTGACCTGTAAGCGTTAGTGAAAATAATTATTAATTTCATATATCTGTCGGCGAGGAAAAGTGTGAGGTGGGTTGTTGTTGTCTGTAAGAAGTTGTCGGTCACCGGAATCGAAATCTCGTCGCCCGCTTCTGAAGTACGTTTTAATTTACATATAGATTTAAGTTTGAAATCAAATATGAAAATCAAACTGACCCCATATTTTTTATAGTTTAAATGAAAGAGCGATTTACCTCAAACCATATATCTATCCCGAGGGATAAACACAAAACTTGAGGGTGAGGCTCGATCAAATAAACTAAGAAATATATGACGTTCATTTAGTCTGCGAAACCGTTTTATTTGTCGACAAATTCCCCTATTTAATATGAAAAATTGAATAGGGTTTATTTTAAACTAGGTTCAGAAAAGCTTCCTATAAAGACAAGTCCCTACAGTTAATTACATCTTAAATGACCGAAATCATTTAAGAATACTCTCGATAAAAATCATGAAAGATTATCTCCAAGGACTTCAAAAGAATAGGACTTTTCAACGAAATCGAACAAAGAGGTGTGCAAAAGAGAATAGTTCAAACATGGAACATTTATTACAGAATCCGAAGGAAGAAGAACTAGGGGATGTCACAGATCCAGAGGAGATCCTCGGTGGCTTCCCAGTCTACTCTATGGTTTGGCTTTAGTTTCGAGGAAAAATATTCAAGTGTTTTATTTTGCCAATTTTATTTAATTAGGGCTTACATTCGTGTGAAACGATCACACAAATTGCCCGGAAGATGTGAGAATTTAGATCGTAACGAACGACAACCTCAAAATCCTAAAACGAGTTAGGGCTTAGATCGTACGGCAGAGCTATACAAAAGCCTAACGAAAAGGTTGAGGATTTATGTTGCACCAGACGAACAACCTCGAAATCCTATGGATTGTTGTTTTAATTTCTAGGAAAGTAATGGTTTAGCTGAGGAAGACATGTTCTGCTGTTAAAGATGGTCGTGCTGCCCACCGTGCTAGTTCCAAGCTCCTTATTGTGACGAGTTTAAGCTTTCTAGGATGTCCAGTTATGATGTCAAATCAAACGAACCTATAGTAATAATCCTCTAAACATCCTATATGAAAAGAAGACATGCTTAAGGCTATACAATATAAAATATGCAGTACAGGACAAGCAGTAAAAAGCACAATAAAAGAAATAGTATACATGTCATAGATGACAATAGCAGGTACAGTAGAAGGAACAGTATAACATGTTTTACAGAACAATAGCAGGTAGAAATAAGAATAGTATAACATGTTGTACAGAACAGTAGCAGATAGAAACAAGAATAGCATAACATGTTGTACAGAACAGTAGCAGGTAGAAACAGGGATAGTATAACATGCTGTACAGAACAGTAGCAGGTATAAACAGGAAAATGAAGTGCTGTAAACATAAAACAAACCTGTGTACCCGTAAGACACGTTGTTTCTTAAATAAAGCAAGTTGAAATGCATTGCAAAAAAATGAAGTCTGTAAGAAACGTCATCCAGGAAATTCGAAGAAGAGTGTGATAACGACTCGTGACAGAAAACTCGAGAAAATCGACGAAAAAAGACTCAAGTAAAAAAAATCCTCAAAATTTCGGCGAAATCTCAAAGAAAAGAAAAGAAGCACGAGTGCTCTGTCCAAAGCTAAAGGTCGCGCAAAGGGGGGCCGCAAGCACGCGTGTAGGGCTAGGCTCAGATATATGTATATGTACTCGAGAGTCCAGAAAGGCTACTCGGTCACCCGAATGTATAGAACCCGTCACTTGTCTAAAAGTATGTCCTGAACCTCACTTAGAGGGTTATTTCCCAGCCTAAATAGGTATTCGTCGGGTGGACAACCAGTTTTAAAGTATGCTTTAAAATTTATGTTTTTTTTTGACATGCACATAAGTCTCAAAAAAAAAATCGCCAAATTTTATTTTATAGCGAAAAAAATATACATATATATATTTTTTGAAATAAGTTTTAACATTTTTTTGTCCATAAGTCGATTACGCTGTCAGGTGTGAGACTGTCAGCTACCTGTGGAGGGTTGAACCCACTCCCGGGAGACTTATGTCGGTGAAGGATATCGTTTCAAATGCCTGGATCTTGATGTTATAGGATAGGGCATCTTTCTGCTCTATCTTCAATGTGTCTTTATCATCACCACCCTACGCCCCAAAACAAACTACTTGCGACCTTGTTTGATGGTTTCACGAATAGCAAAAGGCTATACGTGGACACTTATGCGTCGGACAAAAGCGTTGAAAGCCGAACCAAGAAGCAAGAAAAGAAAAGAACAAAATGAGGTAAGAGAGATGAGGCACTGATCCATCTAAAACACCGAAAAGAAGAATAGATCAGTTCTCAAAAACTCCTATCGAAAAGACCTGAAAAAGTAGGGCCCAAGGTCTTTCTTAACAAACATAAAGGGCTACTTTGCGCTGATTTTTCAAACTCCAAAGACGTAGGATTAATCAAATCAACCAAATGCTCTCCCAAATAAGGCTTGCAAATCCTCCCAAACCCCAAGTTGATATCAAAATCTCCCAACTCCCAAATTAATCCATGGCCTTACACATCAAACAAACACGAATTTTTTCCAATGCACTGAGGTGTAAGACCCACGGCCTGTATCGGTAGAGAAAGGAAAACAGCTACCAAGATCCTCGGCCTAAGTGCGGTAAAGCCAAGAAAATTCACGGGTAAAAGCCAATATCAGCACCATCTAGCTCCAGACCCGAATAAACTCCCACAGGTGACTCACGGCCAAGGCAAAGAGGATGCTCACGGCTAAGGCAACCCAAGGTCAAAAGAGACTCACAGCTAAGGCAACCCGAGGCTAAAAGGGGCTCACGGCCAAGGCAACCCGAGACACAGAAGGAGAGGAGGCTCACGGCTAAGGCAACCCAAGTCAATTATATAAAGATATTTGATATATATAGGAGAGTGAATGGACAAACCCTCACAAAGCCTCCAAACCGATTCCAATTTCACCAAGTAGGACATAAGGAAATTGTTTAACCCATTCTTCAATCACCTCACTTTATAGATAAGGCAAAGACATACATTTAAACTTGACTCGTCGATCAACACCCAAGCCACTTCGTGTAGGAAGAGCCAAACAACCCCAAAGGATTGCCAGCAAGCTCACGGGTAGGGGTAGGAACTAAAGCCAGCAAAACCACACTCAAACCACTTCTCGGGTAAGGACAATCAAACCCACATCACAACAAAAGGGTAGAAAACATTTGTATGCCCTCAAGACATCAAAATATAAGACTACCATATGTTTCGAACAAGAATAGCTATGAAACTCCTCCAAATCAAAATAAATTCCTCCACAATATGTATATTTAAGCCAAAAACACTCACGAGATGCCAAAACAGAGCCCAGCAGGGGCCAAAGCCAAACCAAATGATCTACCAACAAGCTCACGAGTAGGACTAAGAACAAACCAAATCAAGCTCCCAAGCTACCTCTCGGGTAGAAGCAGAACCAGACAAAAACATAGCCATTCAAGGCCAAAACAGGGTCAAACAAGCAAAACCGAGCCCATCCACCAAACCAGCTCTCGGGTAAGAGCCAAAGCAAGTAAATCTGAGCTCCAAGGAAAGCTAAAATCGAGTCATTCAAAGCCAAAACAGAGTCCAAGCACAGATTAAAACCCAAGCCTTAACATAAATTAAAATTCCAGCCATCTTAAGGTAAAACCAAGCCAACCCAAGCCATCCAAGCAAGTTATAGGGCTTTCAAAATTAAATAAGTTTTTCTCATAACATGCATTTCGGGGCAGGAAAAGCCATGGGGAGCCAAAATCGAGCCTAGTAAAAGCCAAAAACAGTCCAAGCCAAGGAGCAAACAGCATGTTTTTGAAATATCAAGATATAAAGCCAATATACATCTTAAATAAGAACAACAGCACAGAGAACATATTTGGGCCACCAACCTAACTATTCCAAGCATGAAACAGTTCCCAACGAATATTTGAGCAAAAGGATGCCCCACGAGAAGCTAAGCCAAGCCATCCAAGCAAGTTACAGGGCTTTCGAAATTAAATAATTTTTTTTATAACATGCATTTCGAGCCAGGAAAAGCCACGGGGAGCCAAAACCGAGCCCAATAAAGGCTAAAAACCGTGTCATCCGGTGGCTAAAACAAACTCACGTCAACATGTGTTTCATATGGGAGGAATAACGTGAAGTAAAGAAGCATGCATAAACTTCAAAGTTAACATTTCAAGGCCTCCAAAATAAGTTCCGAGGGACTTCCAAAATAAATCTTTTCATACCCCATATAGATTTTGAACAAATGAGGCAACCACAGGAGCTAAAACCGAGCTCCCACATGCGTGAAAGACCAAATAAACCTTCCAATGCCTCGTGCTAGATAAGAATAAATGAAAAACTTCATGATACATATCCGAACATGCTTGCAAGAGGAGCTAACATTATCTCAAAGCCATGTTTCAACCTTCTTATTCACAGTAATAGAAATATGCCATAATTTCATCTCAAGCAAGTAGATAAAAGAGGAAAACTTATATCATGCTATATTTTCACCATCTTAAGCAAGTAATCAAATCCAATCCCTAGAACATGCTCATACTTCCATCTCTAGATGTTGGAGTAACATGCCTTCCAAAAATATAAGCGCAACACTAAGTTGAAATGCCACATTATCCATTGTACCAAGCTAACAGAGACTCGACATAGAGCAAAATCGAAAACAGAGCAAGACACAAAAGGGTAAAAGGTACCTCCTTGAAGCAAAAAGAAAGTAACACGAGAATTCTAAAGGCACTCCCCAACTTCAATTCCTTCTCTAATAGCAAGAGATCCTATCAAAATTTCGGCTCGAATTCGATTAAACAGGACGGCGAAGAGCGCAGCGGCGCCAAATCAATGAGTAAAGTCAATCCTAAGGCCGGCAGTCCTATAAGAATGCTCCCTGAGTTCCTTCGGAGGAGTATTACCTACTAGGCAATAGCGGTCAAGACTATCACAGGGAACGTCAAGCCGAGCGAAGAAAAGTCCGAAATTGCTAATGGGGAGGGCTTCTTCACTAGTTTTCTAGGAGTATTCGGCAGAAAGGTCCTACGACTAGACCCTAGGCTACTAAGGAGGGGAAAACTACACCTTGACCTAAAGCAAGGTCAACAATACCTTAACATCGCATACAGTGTACCAAATTTTTTATCTCCTAAACATCAAAGCCCTTAATCTTCAAATTCTCTCTCTATTATTTTAATGTTTCATTCATTTTAGTACATGTAACAAATAAAACTATGCCACTGCATTTAACAAAGTAAATTATTTTGAGCAAAATCTTCAAGAAACTTTATAACACACCAAAAATAAAGCAACTAATCATGATCCCAATTACAGTGCTGCAATTAAACTTTTGGTTATCCAACAACTACTTCTAAAATTAATTGTATATCATCATAAATATCTTTAATAACCACTTTTAACACATCTTTATTTTTAAAGCCTACCATATAAGTTCTATCAGATGCACGTTTAAATAAAATGCAGTTTCAACATAAAACAGCCAGATAAAGATTCTATCATTGTTCTTCATAATTTTTTATTAATTATCTAAGCACAAATAAATGTTCCCATCGTAGATTTCACAGTATATAAGCAAAAATATTTATGCTAACAAAGTAGTTTTTCTACGACGTAGTTTAAAAACAAAGTATAGAATAACTATCTCAAAACGTTATGTTGAACACAAATAGAAATTAAGAAAGATAAAGTGGTATTATTTTAGGGCTACTAGAATGTGTTTAGGAAGCAGATGTAGAGAGGAGATGGATTCGGATGAGCAAAGGAGGTTTACAGCATTCGGATGGCGATCAGCATCGATCGGCAGCTATCCTAACTGAAAACAACAAAGTAAACTTTGAAGTTGCGACGTTTGGCTGGCGAAGATGTTCCACCGCTTGTTCTTGAGCAAGATACAGACATACCACTTGCAAAAGAAAATGAAACAACACTCCAAAGAACATAGAAAAGATAACAAGGTTTCTCAAACACAATAACAATAGCAAAGTCATCCATTAAAATAAAAAAAAACAAACATATAAATAATTCGCTCATAAAAAAGTCAAATTAGAAATAAAAAATTATGAATGAAATTAGAAAAAAGAAATCAACGGAAAATAAGGGATGGTATTCTGAGCAGAAGAATCCATAGTTCCAACTCGAGAACTCACGGGGACGCAAATCCCGCCAATTCCACAAATTCTGCTAAAGCAGGAGCTATAACGTCATTCTGCGGTTTTAATTCCGCTTGTGGAATCCCACAATCATGGTGTCACGGTTCGGTGAAAAGCTTTGTGTCATTCTCCCTAAATAGGATAAGCTTCGCTTCTTCATTGTAGACTTCTGAAATCAATCTACCACCATAACAAAGTCATTGCATTGTTGTGACTTGGGGGAGCCCTGCCACGAAGTCAATGCTTACATTCACTTGGGACAACTCTAAAACACGTACATCCTTCCAAATTTTATATTGATAAAAGAAAAACATCATTCTTTGATACAATCAAAGCTGAGGTTACATTTGGGCTAGTACTCGCATGAACCAAACCTTTAACCATCAAGAATGTAACATGTTTTTGCAATTTCTCATACTATACTAGTCACATCACATAAGTGAGCTCGTATGGCAGAAAAAATCTTAGAATGAGATCTATAACATGTTCAATCTCTCAAGGGTAAACAGTTAGTCAAGACATCTAATATCTCCCTCCACAAGGGTTGCCCCTTTGCTGGTATTGACTCCAAGGAATCATTATCTTCTAGGACAACTAATGCTAACTTTGGTAGAGTCTCCATAATTTGATTAGCTTGAAATATTAGCATCTATCTCTTGTCGATTATAAACTAATACTTCTCTTTGATTTCTTTCTTCTCTTTTGTATCATTGTCCATTTCTTCAATTGCTCTCTGCTTAATGAAAAATAATGTTTTCCTATTTGAGCAATCTGATGCAATGTACCCAAAGTAGTGGCACTTGAAGTAGTTTTAACTAGGATATATCTAGAATTGTTGGTGCTGGTGGGCTCCACGTTTTTCTACTATGGTTGATTTCTCCTCAGGTGAGGTCAGCTTGAATGGTCTAAAAAGTATATTGTTACTATCTGATCATAATGTTAAACTCTATCTGTAAGGTGTGGCAGTTACCTGATGATATTGTTTCTCCATCTTCAAAGTTAAGGTATGTACATTGAGTAGACTAATATGACTACAGTTATAGCGCATTTCTAATAGAAGACCTTAGTCCTCCAAAATATCTCACTAATATATGATCCTCTAATTCCACTAACTCACAATTTGGCATGAATTGATCAAATTCACTTGTAGTCCTACACAGAAGAAATTCAAATGCAGACAGTAGAATTTTATGAGCATATCATTTCAGTAATGTAGGGGAAGGTATTCGCGTTACATTTCACTAACACAAGAGATTCCTGCAGGAAACCCTTGCCCCAATCCATAAAACACTCTTGTGATCCTTGTTATTATCCTACGACAAGGAGCCGAACCAAGCACATGGGCCGATTCACACGAACAGTAAAAGCCAAACTGAGTAGCCCGTTTTTGCTTTCTTTCCAATTTTTAACCATTTCCTCCTTTCCTTTCATTCCTTTTCTAGTTCTTTCCTATACATGTTATATTAGTGTTTGGAGGGGAGTTTTGTCGTGCTTCCATTTAGGACAGTTGTCAGCATTCCGGTTTCTCCCTTCTAAGATTGTATCCAAAGACGGGTGGTGTTCTGACTGTAGCTCGTATGAGGTAGTGACATTTCCAATGGCCGAGTGGTACTCCGGCTATAGCTCGTTCCAGAGAAAATATTTATCCTTGACCTTTCCTTACCCGCACCCCTTGCTTCGCTGACATGCCTCTTTCCTTGCTACAGTTTTCTTTCCAGTCGTCTCCCTTCCACAATCCTTCTTGTCCTTCTTCCAAATCAGCCGCCAAACCTCTCTCTTGTTGTTTCCAACAGCCCACAACCTTTCAGTCATCCCATACTCATTGTCATCGTTGTTTCAGCCCTTCATCCACATTGCCCTCACACACCCAACCCTCCACTGTCACTGCCACAGCCCCCAACGCATTCCCTTTGTTGTTTTCCTACTATCCAGCCGCCCCAAACAGCAAACCATCATTGTTTGGACTATCGAACCTTGTTACCCTATTGTTTCAGCCATCCATCTCATTGTCGCACTTCATACATAGCCCAAAAACCCCTTCCCTACTTTGTTTCCACCTCTCCAAGCCCTCTAACTGTCACCATCGTCGTCTGGTACCCACCATGACGTGATTTTGTGTGTCGAGTGAGCAGTATTTTCCCTTTCAAATACATTTGATTGTAACTGTCTATTTGCTTTCTGTAATAATATTTACTTTTTCTATTAAGGTTTAAGTTAGCTCGAATATAATTTGGTATCGGATCTAGCTTGGCCTTAATCCTATCTAAGGGTTTCTAGCATCCGTCACACATAAACATACCTCTGCCCCGCAAAAAAAAAAAACAAAAAAGAATCCCTACATTTTCCACTCAAACCATCCGTACACTCTACATTATCCATAAATACCCTCTTTCACATATGCCCATCCCCTAACCATGGCACTGCTGAGACAAGTGTCAAACACTAATCAGGAGTTTACCATGGAAGAGAAATAGTGAAAACTCAACCGAATGCTACAACGGCTCGATAAAATTTAGGAAAGAAGATCATTCAGTGGAGTCACCGAAAATCCATCCGATTACTGAGATGAAGTATGTGCTAGAGGATACAGAGATAAAGAGCTTATTAGAGAATACAAAAGTGAAGTGTTTGTAAAAGATTTCAATGATGAAGAGCCTCTATCCAGAAGAATTGACCTGAAATATCTGAGAAGTCAGGGTTTTAAGGTAATTGTGAATTGGCCATATTTTGACAGTTACTTAAATTCGAACGAATTCATCAAGGGTCTTCAGACCTTAAAACTTTTCTTTGAGTACTTGGATGTCCCACCTGAAGAAATTGTGAAACTGGTCGTCAACAATTTAAAGAAGAGTGCATTATTTTGGTGGCAAAATTTGAAGCACCTATGTCATTATGAGTGAAAAGATAATCACTACTTGATCCTAGATAAAAAGGGATATGTAGCGCCAGTACCTACTAATTCATTACGGACAATATGTGCAGCCCCTAGCTTCAAAATTAGAGATAAAATTATCATATGACGACCATAACTTATAGGCAAAGTTTAACCCCAAGATTTTACAACAAGATTATAGAAGAAAACATCGAAGCTGAGCCCACCTAAGCAGACAATAGGTGTGGTCAGCAAGTTAAACAAGAGAATTATTTTGGTGGCAAATTTTGAAGCACCTACGTCTGCGTGAGAGAAAAAGTAAGACCACAATTTGTTCTCAAATGAAATGGGAGATGCAACGCCAGCATCTATCAATTCATTGCAAATAAGATGTGCAAACCCTAGCATCAAAAGTGGCCCACCACATCTTATAGGTAAAGTTTAACCCCAAAATCTTATAGCAAGTGTACACTCTGAGAAACATCCAAGCCGACCACGCCTAAACAGGCACTAGATGAAAGTGGAGAACAAGTGAAACCAATCGCATTCCCAAATTCATCATAGACAGAAAGTATTTCAAGTGTCATGATTTGAGTAAACTGAATCAGATTGCACAACCAAGAGAATGATCTCCTTCACGAATCAGGAAGCAACTAAAAAAATAAACTGCAATACAAAAGAAGATGAAGATTTCAAAGAGGATTCTTAACTTCTAGCCGATGACCAAGAGGGGCCAGCAATTCCGGTTAAACCCAAGAGAGAAGCTAAAGCTAAGTTGACAATAGTTCTAGAAATTAATGAGTCCAAGGTAAAAGGCGTTCATAAAGAGTATGAAATTGTGGTGCCTCGAGCTACTGTTTTGCAGATGTTGAGAGTAGCATTAGCAAGATTGACATTGCATGCCCAAAAGGGAAATTAGTTTGAGAAGCCGATATCAGAAGCATGACAACCCCAAATAAGAAAATTTTAGGTTTTTCATATATATAGACTCCTTGAGTTGGCCCAGTAGAGAGAGGTCAAGCATGTAAGAGATGAGGCTATTTTGTGCTACTTTCGAAAGATTATATGATTTTTTTCGGATATTATATTAAATTCAGTAGTGTACCCATAAATAGATGGTCAAATGGGAGTAATGAATCAAAATTTTGGAAATTATCTTAGGAGCTTGGTTGGGAAGAAATTTCTTCAATGGGATCTGGATCCTATGAGAGAAGAAAGAGATGTATCTCCTGAGTGGTTGTTAGTGAGAGTGGCCCAGTCTATCACAGCATTTATCCCAGAGTTGATTTCTTTCCACATACTTGCTTATCATATGTGTCCCATGGAGCACGAGAGGAGGGAAGAGCATTTTATAGATGTACTTGCTCAGAACCTGATTCGTGCGAGCACTCATTTATCTACGATGACAACTCAGATTATATCAAAAGGGAATGAATACGTATTCTATCAAGATGTGCTTTGGAATGACAATGCTTACATGTTTGACTTACCAGGAGTTTGCAATATTTCTGCTACCATTAATAGGGTCGACCTGACTACTATGAAACAAAAGCTTGAACAGATAAGATCGAAGCTCCCTCAACCCAAGAAGACACGTGAGCTTCTCGCTTGGGACAGTTGTCGTGATCAGAAAAACACTCCCAAGACCCCTACTACAGTCCTTCGACCAAGAACCGAACAGAGCATGTAAGCCGGTTCATGAGAAAGACAACCGAATTGAGTGGCCCATTTCCAATTTCTTTCAAATTTTTAGTTAATTTCCTCGTTACCTTTTAAGCCTTTGTAATCATTTCCTATATATGTTTTATATTAGAGTTTAAAGGAGAGCTTTGTCGTGCTTATGTTCAGAACAATCGTCGGCATCCCGATTTCTCCCATCAAGGGTTGTATCCAAAGACAGTTGTTGCTCCGGCTGTAGTTCTTTCGAGGTAGTGAACTTCATCCAAGGGTCAAGTGGTGCTCCGGCTATAGCTTGTTTTTGAGAGAGTATCTATTCTAAGCGTTTCCTTCCCACACCCCTCGCTTCGTTGCCACGCCTCTCTTCTCACCATCACGCCTCTTTCCTCGATGTAGCAGCCAAGGACAGCAGTCATTACTATTCTTTCCTGCAGTACTCCTCTTTTCAGCCACCTCCCTTCCATAATACTTATTGTCCTCCATAATCAGCCTTCAGCCATCCCTCTTGCTATTTTTGACAGCCTACAACCTTTCGGCAACCCCATACCCGCTGTCATCATCATTTCATCCCTACATCCTTATTGTTTAAGCCCTCCACCATCACTGTCGCATCCCACAGTACATTCTCTTTATTGTTTTCCTGCTATCCAACCAACCCAAAAAACAAACTGTCGTTGTTTGGACCGGCGTCCCTTGCTGCTTTGTTGTTTCAGACAGACATAATTGTTGTCGTCCCACATCTATATCCTAAAAACTCCTTCCCTACCTTGTTAACACCTCGCTGTGCCACTTAACCATCATTACCATCACCTAAGATTCTCCCTAACGTGAGTTTGCTTGCCGTGTGAGTCATATTTTTCTTTTCAAGTGTGTTTGATTGTAACCACTTACTTACTTTAAGTAATAATATGTGTTTTTCTATTGTGATTTGGGTTATCTCTAGTATCACACCCTTTTCATCCTAAACTAATTGGTGATCTTACTCTTCCCTTTTGTTGTCAAATATGCTTCAACTTCTCCTACCACAAAATAAAAAACATTCTTCCTTAGTTTAATGACTGCCAAGTTAACTCTCTTGTCTTAGGAAACATCCTTGTACTCAAAAATACCATTAGCATTTTAGAGTCGATAAACTCATCTAGATTCATGTGATCGTCAAAATCCAATAAATCCACTTTTAGTCCAAATTCTGGTTCTACTTAGATGTTTCATATCAAATCGTCGAGGTATTAATCTTTCATCATTAAAAAATCCGCTTTTACTCTTAATGTCTTCAATAATGAGCACTTGAACACCCCCATTAAGATTTTTCCTTGGCGATATGACGTCCTGTTCTTTTAATGAAAGTTTAGATGGAAAAGAAAATTGTAGTTCAGGGTTAGGTTAGGATTAGAGCTAGGTGGATAATGTGGAGAAGAATTTTTTGGTGGGCGTGTATGTTAGGTTGTGTGGATACTAAGTTTAGGAATATGAAAGACAAATTCATAAAAAATTAAGATTTGTCGAGCTCTGATACTAGATACGGTTATAGGGCTCCAAAAATGTGTTAGGAAGCCGATTTAAAGTGGAGGTGATTATGAATTAGCAAAAGAAAAATAATATGTGAGTTTGACAACGTTCAAACGAGGAACGACGTCGAACAACAATTGTCTCAACTGAAAACAGCAAAGAAAACATTGAATCAATAATGTTTGGGCGGCAAGGAGGTTCCACCACCTGTTCCGAAGTAAGATACAGACATGACACTTATAAAAGGAAAAAATACAGCACTCGGACGAGCATAAAATAAAATGTGTCTCCTAAACACAATAGCAATAGCAAAAACCTTCCCTCAAAACAGAAAAACAAACATATAAATAGTTCTCTCATAAAGAAAAACCTAATTAGAAAGGAAAAAATTCGTCTGAAAATAGTTAAAGAGACGGCATTCCGGTTACATAAATCCACAATTCCCACTCAGGAACTTTAAATCCCGCCCATTCCGTAGAATTTTGTGAAAGCAGGAGCTCCAGCATCATTCACGGGTTCGGGTCTGCTTGCAGAATCCAGCAATAGCGGGTCGCGGGCCTTGATTCTGAGCCCATCAGGATAGATATAATACATTCTTGCACTCATACTCTTAAAAAAATAGAATCAATAATTAAAAGAAATAAAGATATTAGTACTATTTTACACTCTTTTACAACATTATATTGGCATAAATTTGCACAGGCAAGTATCAAATTTATGTAAAATTACTGTACATTAAGAATCAAGTATTTAAAAACCATTGAACCCACTCTTTAGTTGCATTCGTATAGTCTTGTTTAGTAGTGAAGGTAGTTAAAAACTACAGCTAAACTTAAAAAAGATAAAAAGAATTAATAAAACTTGCCACCAGGGAAGACAATAAAATGTAAATATTACACATAATACAAAAACTCACTAATTCTATATGGAGTGAAGAATCTAGATCAGAGATGCTGGATAAATGAGATAATCCCAGCAGCTGAGTTCCACCCCGCAATAATTTGACAGGCCTCAATACGAGAGTGCCCGGTGCATAGAGTAAATGCTTTCCAAACCAGTTTTTTCTCATGTTTGGCAGCGTCACAGGTTGTCTTGTAAACTGAGAGTGAAAAATAAAAGGAATGATAAAAATATTTTAAAAAAGTACAACAGTAATTAAGAACTTAGTGAATATGCTCTACAAGAACAAATTATGAGATACTGAAATCGGGGAAATCTTGAAACTTTTATATAAATCAATCTTTCCACCATAACAACTAAACATTAAATTCCTAAAGTGCAATATAATTTGTAACTATCATAGAAAAGCTCATAAAATAACATGCATACATGCTGCAGAATTTAGATTTCATGTCACTACCAGAACCTAAGGATTTTTATCTACTTCTAGGAGAATTTAACACCATATAGACATCAACAAACAGATTACTGCACCAGAATTGCAATTTTCCAAATTTTGGATTGAATTACTTGCAAAAGAAGTGCTCTAATTTCACAAATCCCTCCAAAAAAAAAAGATAACTTCAGGGAATAGCAACAATTACACGTAATTTCTTTTCAAATCATCTTTAAAAGTAACAATGACCAATGCAATGTTGACTTCTATAGCATGAATGCATATAGTTCAACATAATTCTTTTGGTTTTGCTTCTTCAGTTGAAATAATACTTTAACCACAGTACCTTAATTCATTTCATTCTGAAAGGCGACTGACAAGGATATAATTCCAGATTCAATATCTTAGCTTATAGGTCATACCAGACTATATTTTATTGGGGAAACAGGTTAGAGGATAGAACATGAATGGAAAAGCTGGTGAAAGGCGCGCACATCCACGGATGAGATTTATAACTTTATAAGATATCTCAAAAAAACAATCAGCTTTATACAGCATATGATACATGCATAATACTGGCTCAGTGATAGGTTTAACGCTGGTTCAATAATAGGCATTCAATTAAGAGATGATTAAGAAAATCCGGGATGGATGCAGTACTTTCTTGACAAGATTATTGCTCAATGAATACCTCATTAATGACCTTTGGTGTGGAGGTACATGGAACATGGAATTCATTTTGTACAATGAGAATCTACTAGCTTTGTAAGAATCTCAAAATATTCCTAAACCCACAAAATCAATTCAACTAAGAGATCGCAACAGGTTCTAGCAGAAAGTGTCTGCCTTCTTCAATGAAAAACACAGAAGATAACTGTTAGCGATAAGTTAGCAAAGGGAAGACGATCTTAGAAAAACAAAAACAAGAGTAAGCAAATCTGCCACCAGCCTGCTCAATTTCATTCCTAGAAAAGAGAAAAAAAGGCAAAGCTGCGCACGATGCGACCAGGTTATGAGACCAAACCGCCTGATTCTAACGGATGCGCACAGGAAGCAAAGGCGAAATCCCGCGAAGAATCCTTCCTCTTCCTTCTCCGACCCGATTCAAATCGCAGCAATGGAGTTTCAGTAAATGAAGAAGAAGATAAAAGAAATGTACGTTGCAATTCCAAGGAGGTATTTTTCCAATGAAGAAGAAGAAACCTTAACTAGATATAATATATATAACAAATAGCGAGAAGGGGAAAAATTACCATGGAGCAAGGTAGGGAGGCCATTAAAGAGGAGACCCTTGAGAGCATCGCGAGGTTAGATTTGGTGTGAGACGTCACTCTCTCTATCTGCCGAGGGTGCTTGAGCTTCTCGTGCCAAAAAGCCGATCGGGAGGGGGGTTCACGATTTTATTACCTCGCTAACCACCTCCTCTCAGCAACTCTCTCCCATCTCTTCCTGGGTATTTCGCACCAAAATGGTGTTTTCAAAATGCTCAAAATTCATATCGCACCAAAACAGTAATCGCACGTAGGTTATCTGCAGAGATTTGGCTTTTTCCAAAAAAAAAAAAAAAAAAATTTATAATAGTAATCAGACCTAATTTATCAGCAGATTATTCAATAAGCTGTAGCTACCACAAACACAAACTGACCCTTAATAATTTGTGATTTTGCTCTACAGTTGGCATCGATTTTTTATGACACAAATATCATTTGCTCATGTGATGTTGTGGGATAGTGCGACGCTCACGTCTGCCCTCTCATAGCTCAAGAAGTTCGTCAAAACATTATTAGATGCACCACGTCTCCGGATTAGCGGTCACCTCGTCCTGGTCGTGCCCAATAGCAACTACATTTAATCTGTGACGATTCCCCGTTCAAGGACATGCCGAACTATCATTCTAAGGCTTGTGCAGTCCGGTCTTTAAAAACTTTTTCTTATCGTGAAATGTGTTTAATGGATCCCGACTACCTTCGGCTTGGCCACACTAGAAGGCGACCTGACCACGCCACAAAATAGAGCTCATGACGTATCTACGCCATGGGACAGCGTGGTTGCGAAGGACCTCGCAGTAGTTGTGCAAAGTCTACCTTAAGCGTAGTCATGCCCAAAGGTCAAGTGACCACGCCGCTAAACAGTGAGCCTAGTGTAATTACGCTATAAAGTCGACATGACCACGTTGACCCTTGGGCAAAGCGACATGACCATGCTCGAGTTTGGCGTGACCACTCCAGCCGCCTAGATTTTAAAATTTGGTCTGTGACCCGACCCACAGTTACGCAGTTATTTAGTTTCCTAGCCAAAAACTTTACCCAATTTTATTTAGGCGGCTAGTGTGCAAAATGGATATGTTATAGAGTTTAGAAATTGATTTATAGTTTACACACTAGGTGTTCTAAACAAGTATATGTATCGTTCAAGTTATATAAAGCTTTCTTTCAAAAACCCTGAGTTCGATTCCACAGAAACATGTGTTAATTCGTAGTGACTTCAATAAAAGTTATAGTCTACAACAACTCGTCTTAGCCTGAAATTTCTGAAAAGCTTGTTTTTCCTAAATTCACTACTTTAGTATAAAATTAAAGTTAACTAAATTAAATAAAAACCTAATCTACAGAGGCTGGTTAAATTTTGCAAAGTTCTTATATAATCAAAATCCCTTCTCTCTCTTACAATGAATATAGTGGCATAAGTAGTAGAATAATTGATAGAATTATGTAATGGCAAGAACATAAGACTACCCACCCTCTTCCAAGTGTATATGTACGCTTAGCATTCTATTAGGTTTACACAACTAGCAGAGATGCAAATGTGGTTAGAAGCCTCACAGCTCATGGTAAGGAACTCATTCACTTATACCAATTATCACCTATAAGCTCCTAATAGAAATAAATCATGAAATATATTTCCTTTAAAAGTCGCATCGCCGCCTAAACTACTTCACCATAGCCAACCGAATAATATGAGTGCACTCAAGTTGTGAAGTGACATCTCTTCCGAGTCTTAGTCTCAACTTACAATAGATTTTAAAATAACCTATGGCTAGTAATTCAACAAAGATTTTACTCATAACATAGAAATTAAATTATTCTATCATAAAACAAATTTTCCTACACATGCTACTACTTCATCACAGAGGAAAGAGTAAGGAAAACTATTCGCTAAACAAGTAGAAGCCACGTGGATTCTTCATTGCCAATGACATTGAAATCACACAACTATATTACAATAATTCAAAGCAAATACAATAAGAGTACAAGACTTTTCATTACAGAAGATTCACACCCTTCTTGCACAACTAATAGTAACTACTTACACTTCTCTCCAAAGTCTCAAGTGTCACCAAGACTTCAAAAGACACTTCCCACACAAAGAGATACCAAGCCTCACTCTCTCTTCTCCCTCTAGGATTACACCAAACACACACACACACACAAACACACACACACACACACACACCAAGAGACACCAACACACACAAATGAAGAGATTCCAACACTTAGAAATCTCTCTTTTAATATAACACTTGAAATCCCTAAGAGTCACTTTAGATGCCCCTTCAAAATTCATCTAAATACATTGCATTTAAAAAAAAAACTAATTCAGACCCCGAGTGCCAGATTCTGGCGCCAAAGTGCTTTTCTTCTAGAAGCACATGATAACGACCTGACGCTTAGGTGCTAGACCAATTTTTTCTTCTATGCTCCATTGACTCCAATTTGCTCAATTGAACTCAAAATTGCTCCACTTTTGCTACATTTGTTACAATTGCATAATATATGGTACCTGTAATCAAAAACACAAAAAATATATTTTTTTAAAATGCAATACCACTAAAAAATAAGCATTAAATGTATATACAAAGTAGTACATTTGTTAGGCATGTCAAAATCTCCCAAACTTAAACGTTATTTGTCCTCAAGTAACACTAAAACATTAAAAATATGTTGATTAGTGTTAGTGGGTTTCCTTAAAATGACCTAAAATTTTGTTCTTAAAATGTTTAGTCCAACCTAGATGAATTTCTAGTAAATTAAATTATATCCAAGGTATCAAGATAATTAGTATTAAAGAATCATGATTTTCTATTTAATTTAGAAATAATTGAAATTTTTCTAAACTTTGGATTCTTAAAAAAAATATTAATTTCAAAATTTATGAATTTTATTTTGAAAATAATTTTACTGGTACTTTCTTAAATTAAGCTTAGGATCTATCATAAGTTTTCTACCTTAGAAATATTCAAGTGAATCAATTTTCAGTTAGGTCCTAATCCTCCAATTTTTTTATTTTTATTACTTTTTTTTAGGTGAGTATTACTATATCTGGGTAGGTCTTTAATGATTTTAAATTTTACTATCCATTTTCTAAAGTTAAATACTTATTTTTTATCCTTAACTTAAAATCTAATATTAGTTTTTAAATAAGAATTTTAATAGAGTCTAAATTTTTCAAAAAGTATTATTCTAAAAATTCTTAATTTTTCAAAAAATCAATTTTTCCTATAATAAGTTGTAAAATCATTTTCCTACTTTTTTCTACTAATTAACTTAACTTTTGTTTCATCCTTTTTACTAAAGTTTCTACTAAGTTTTCCTATTGCATTTCTACAATTAAAATTTTTGTAATATTTTGATAACTCCACATAATAAAGATCATTTTTCAAATAGCATTTTATTTGTAGTTTCTTTAAGGATAAATAAAGTTTAGCTTTGAAATTTATTTTTATTCCTCCCCCAAACTTGAACATTTAAATATTTTACAATCAGTACCGATAAATATGGCAGGAAGAAAAAATAAAATTGATGAAGACATGCTAAAAATCAAACTGAACTAAAAAGGAAGCATAAACTTTAGTATAAGTACATAGTATAAAAGTAAACGTGTATATTTTTTAGGTTTGTAATTAAATACAGGGACTTGTTATATAATAAATAAGGCATGAATATAAAGATAAGTTTGTCTAACACAAACAACACTAACATTCAATTCATAAAAAAAAATACAAACATAGTTTTCTACATGATCATTTCATCACACCTACAACACACATATATCAATCCAACAAAAGCAAAAAACAAACACTAAGATACCTACACACCAGAGTTCCCCACATAAGAAAAAATGCCTACTCACTCTCATCATCATCTTCTTCTTCTTCAACTACTTCATATTCTATGTCATCCTCATCCATGGGTTGGAAATGAGTAAAAGTTTGATATTGAAGATATTCATAAAATTTAATGTTCTTACTTTCTCCAACCCATTGATTTTGCTTAAATATTTATATCATGGATACGTAGTATCAAGGCTTTGCCTTAGGTCCAATTAACATGTCACAACCTCATCTTAACCATTAAAATTAGTGTTTTGTGCTTCTTCTCATCATGTAGGTCTCATTATCACACAATACATTAACATAACACACATCTTTAAAAACATCACACAACAAACAATCTAAATCAATTCACACTGATAACTATGAGACAAAGCGCTTAGTTTAACGTCATCAACCTGACAACAATCACAACTCACAAACAATCACACCAATAAAGATAATCATAGGGTGCCTCTCACAAAACGTTTGGTTTAACGTCACCAGCCCGACAAAGGATTCCTTCCAGATTAAAATTTCTTTTAAGTAATCACTGATTAATCACCCAATCTTTTTTAGATCCTGGGATTCCTACTAAATCCTCAAATTTTAGTTTTTCTTTCAACTTTTTCCTTTTCAGATTGATTCATAATATTATTCCTCATGTTTCTTTCTAGATCCAATATTCTTCTAATAATTTTCTCAATTTATATACTAATATGATCTTTAAAATTTATAAGAAATGAATCTCTATATAATAATTCAAGATCTTCTAAATTTTGGATTGAATTCTCTCTAGATGATTCAGATTATGGATCAAATTCTACTAGGTTACTCTTTTATCTTGAGTTATCTTCTAATTCTTCCCCTTAGGGCTAAGGAAATGATGGAGGTGGTCTTTCTATAATTATCTTGGTTGATTAAATAGGTTTTTCTAATTCCTTAAGAATTTCTTTCATTGGTCTTTCAATCTCTTTTTCTCTTTTCTCAACTCAAGGTTTTTTTGAACCATATCCTCTTCAACTCAAGGTTCTTTTGAACCATATCCTCCAATTCTCTTCCACTTTTTAGTTAGATAGCTTTATCTTGCTTACCATTCTTCATCTTGCTTTTATCTTGCTTACCATTCTTCTCCTTAAGGTTTATCTCAGGGTCACTAGGTAAAATATTCAGAGGATGATAGTTAAGTGAGTTAATAATCTACCCAAGTTGGTTTTCTATTTTCTTTATTGTAGCCCCTTGACTCTCCACCTAACTCTTCATTTGAATAAAAACCTCTTCTAACAATAAATCCTCTTCATTCGTGGGTTGAAGTTAAATTTATGAGGAAAAGAAAGTCCAACTTTAAAATTTTTATGATTATTTAAATTACATATCTGATTAAGTTAATTATTTTTCTACAATTGGTTTCTTCCTCCAAAATTATTATTCTAGCTAAAGTTGGAATGATTCTCCTAGCCTGGGTTGTAATAATTAAGCCTGGGTTGTAATAATTTGGGTTGTAATAATTAGAATAAGGGTTATCTGAGCGATTGTGTATCTCATGGCTAGTTTTGAAAAAGTTTGCCTATATCAATTGTCTAAATGAATTTTCCTCAATAATTGGTAATCCTTCAAGATAACTTTCTATGTATTGATCTAACTTTCTTGCAATAGCTGCAACTTAAGAAGTTAAATTAGTCAACATATCAGCTTCATGAAATTTCACTGCCCTCTTGAGATTTACTCTATCAAAGCTAGTAACATTATAATCTAAAATTGTAATTTCTATCTTATTGATCAGTCATTTCTATAATAAATTCATGGAGTCTTTTCTGATTCATAATCCTCCTAACAATTCTCTCTAGTTTTGATTCATAGGGTTTAAGGTCTGCAACTCCTGAACTATGCATAAAAAAAGTAAAAGATTAAAAATAAAGCAAAATACATACTCAAAAATATTTATATATTATCATTATTATTCTTATTATTTTAATAATAATTTTTAAATAAAAAGTTATACACACAAACATTCATTTGAACAAATAAACATTACTGCAATTTTTTAAGTCTAAGTCTAATTAGTTTGACTAAAATTTTACTTAAGTCAAACCAACTATCCATTCCCCATTAATAGTGTCAAAAACTTGATGACCCGCAATTATGCAGTTATTTAGTTTGCTAGCCAAAAACATGACACAGTTTCTTTAGGTGGCTAGTGTGTAAAATGTATTTGTTATAGAGTTTAGAAATTGATTCATAGTTTACACACTATGGGTTCTATGTAAGTATACGTATCGTTCAAGTAATATAGAGCTTTCTTTCAAAAATCCTGAGTATCGATCCCATGGGGAAAGGAATTAATTTATAATGACTTTGGCAAAAGTTCTAGTCTACAATGGCTCATCTTAGCTAAAATTTCAGAAAATTCTGATTTTCCTAAATTCACTTCTTTACTCTAAAATTAAAGTTAACTAAATTAAATAAAAACTTAATTTATGGAGGCTGGTTAAATTTTGCAAAGTTCTTATATAATAAAAAACCCCTTCCCTATTGCAATGACTATAGTGGTATAAGTAGTAGAAGAACTAATAGAATTATGTAATAATTTTTGTGTCAACAAAGAGCATATGTAAATAGAAATTAAAATTATTCTATCATAAAACAAATTTTCCTACACATGTTACTACTTCATCACAAGATGAAAGAGTATGGAAAACACTCACTAAACATAGAGAAGACACATGGATTCTTCATTACCAATGACATTGAAATCACACGACTATATTGCAATAATTTAAAGAATACAATTTGAGTACAAGAATTATCTTTATAGAAGATTCACACCCTCCTTTCATAATAAATAGAAATCCCTTACACTTCCCTCAAAAGTCCAAAGAACCACCAAGACTTAAAAAGACACTTCCCACACGAAGAGACACAAAGCCTCACCCTCTCTTCTCTCTCTACGATTACACCAAAAACACACGCACACATACCCCAAGAGACACCAACACACACAAACAAAGAGAGTCCAATGCTTGGAAATCTCTCTTTTAAACATACCCTTAAAATTCCCAAGAGTCACTTCAAATGCCCCTTCAAAATTTGTTCAAATACATTACATTTAAAAAAAAATTATTTTGGTGCTTAAGCACTAGATTTTGGTGCATAGGTGTCATTCTTCTAGAAGCACAAGATAACTACTAGTGCCTAGGCGCCAGCCAATTTTTCTTCTATGCTCCATTGACCCTAATTTGCTCATTTTGACTCCAAATTGCTCCATTTTTTGACTCCAAATTGTTTGCTCATTTTGACTCCAAATTGCTCCATTTTTGCTCCATTTATTTCAATTTCATAACTTATGGTACCTGTAATAAAAAATATAAAAAATACATTCCTTTAAGGTGCAATATCACTAAAAAATAAGCATTAATTGCATATAAAAAGTAGTACATTTCAGGCATGTCAGCCTGATAATCATAGGGAGGCGTGTCACCTAGAGCCAAATTTTTCAGACCCTCCTTTGACTTGGGGAAATCTCCTTGGTATTATGAAAAGATCGATCAAATTAACCATTTTTGGCATGTCTTAAGTGCCATTGATTAGCCATTTTTGGCTTAAATAAAAGGTAATTTGGGGAGGCTAGTTGGAGCTTCCTTTCTTCCTAATTCCATTGTGGGATCTCCCCCTAATTTCAATTTTGTGGCTAAAGCTTAAAGAGCTTGGGAGAGTGCAAAAGAAGAACTCCATTTTCTTCCTTAAGAAGCTTTAGGTTTTCTTGAAGCTTGGAGCATGGAGCTTGGAGCAAGAAAAAATGATGTGACTCTTCATCTTCCTCAAAGAGAAGCTCAAGGGAGTTGGTTATCTCCTAAATTCTCCTTCTTCTTCCATCTTCATCTTCTTCTTCCATCACTTTATTTGAGTGTGTAAGGAGAGTTTTATGTGGAAAAGCTTGACTAGCAAGAAAGCAAGGTGTCTCCTCTCATACACTAAAGGAGTGATTCATCCTAGCTTAGAGAAGGATCATTGAAGTACCACTGAGAGTTAGTCAAAGCTTGAAATTTTCTTGGAATATTGCCAAAATCTCCTTTTAAAGGATAGCCTATTCTTTTTTTGAAGAAGGAGTGAAGCGGACCTTGCTGGAGCTTTATCAAAACTTTTACATCTCTCCTACCACTACGAGAGCTTCATTTTAACGTGAAGAAACATGACATCAAATGTCATGTTAGTGATTCTCTAAAATCCTTTGTGTTTTCTTTTTTAGCTAGCCCAATGAATAGATTTTGCTAGGTGTTGTAAGTTCAGTCGCCCACAGGAGGCGAGTTGGTCTACCGACACTAGTCAGTACGACCACACGCCTTTAGATTGGTCATTTGTTTACTAGAGAAAGCCTTAGGTTAGGAATCATCTTCTTGGCCAATCCCTTGCAAAGCCGAGTGACTTCCCATTGCAAACTTTAGACCAAAATCCTAGTGAGTTGGAATCCCAATTTCCAACGGCATTGGAGTTTTCAACCAACCTTGGAGGGGCTGGAATAGTTGGATCTTGAGAAATGGGAAAAAACTTTGTAGCTATTTCATTCTACAGAACTAATGAGAGGTTCGCAGAACAGAAAAAACTTTGTAGCTAGTCGATCCTACAAACAACAAAAGACCTCTTCTATGAGAAATAGGAAAATTGAGTTCTTCACTTTTCCTCACCAAAGTTGGAGGTGGCTATACCATGAATCTAAGAACTAAACCAAAGATTCCTATGTGAGTACGTTAGGGTGAGCATGGTTTGTTATTGTGCACGATGATTACATTACATTGCCTTTTTTGATGTGATGTATGTTGCATGGTATTTTTTGCTCACTACAATTGGGTTCAATCAGCTGCCCTGGCACGATCAACCTTTTTTTGTTCTGACAAGCTATGACTGATCACTTTGATCAGACCAGATCAGACCGGTTGCCCCAACATAGCCTACCAATCACTTTGGCCCAGTTGGCTACCTCAGCTCGATTAAGCCCGTTAGCTACATTGCCCCAAGTTGACTATCTCGGTCAACTCAGTAGGTCAAATAGCCAATTTCACTTGCATGGTTTTTTTTTTTTTGCATACTTTTGCATTAGCATATTCACTACTTGCACCCTTATTGTGTACTTGTAGGTGTTTTCCCATGCCGAGTACTTGTGCCTCCCAGTGACACATTACTCCACATTTGCTTCATCACATCCTCATGTCACTCACCACCACTTCATTATTGTTTGCACTTGCACCAGTGTACTCTCACATGTCTTCTTCGCATGTCATATTGCATGTTGATAGTCCTGCATGTTTATGTCTTGCTTGGGTCACTATTCTTACACACTAACCCCAGACACCCATCTGTCTGTGTTGGGGAAGGCTTGCGTATCAAGTCCCATATGCATAATTCTCTTCAATGAGAATTACTTCACTTATTTCCTATAAAACCACAATGGATTGCCATGTGATTCCCCTGGAATCACTGCACCTCGTCCACACTCATATTCTTCGGTCGTTGTCTCTACAACAAGTCCACCCTTTCAGCCCGTTGCCTTCACTACACGAGATGTCAATACTTTTGATTTTCATTAATATTTTTAATTCCAAGCCGATATAAATTACTCATATCCAACTTCATTATTTGTACATGGTTCGGTTAAGTGATAAGAAAATGACATCATTGCTTTACTCAGAGTGATGAAAATTAATCCTACTCCTGCTTTGCTAGGTATAGATTCTTGTCTATCCTTATCTTTACGAGCATATGAAGCTACATCAAAAAATAAGTCCCATTGTTGCATATTAGAACTTTCAGTTTCTAAAATTTGCTCATCGAGTAAATCATCATTAAGGGGAGACCCAGTCGGTATGAGGTGTGTTGCTAAAAAGTCTACCAAAATTTGTTCTTTAATGGCACATAATAGTATAAATGTTATATCAAATTGAAGATCATTGCTCATCTTGTTAATCCTCCAGAAAGTGTTGGCCAGATCAATAGATATTGTAAAGGGTTAACTTTCAAGATAAGAGTTACCTTATGATAAAGCATACAGTGTCTTAACTTCTAAAATGCGAAGATCAAAGCTAAGCAATGCTTCTCAATTACAGGAAATTTTATTTTAGTTATAACCAAACGGTGGCTTAAATAATATAATGCATTTTTTTACCCTCATCATTAACTTGGGCTAGCAAGGCTCCAAAGGAATTGTTTAATGTCGCAGTGTAGAGGATTAGAGGTCTTTCTAACACAGGGACTACTAAAACAAGAGGTGTTGTAAATATTATTTGAAATTTTGAAAGGTTCTCGCCGCTGAAACGTGTCGCCATTGCCGCAAGATTCCCATTGTCATTGTTATGGAGTTGCCACTTGTTATCTCAACCTTTTTACCCAGTTAATTTTCATAATGAAGATGGCAACATGAAAAAAATATATGTAGTGACATTCATGAAGATGAACATCCGCATCCTTAAAGTACATTTTGAAAATACTTCAAAGATATGATTGCAGAATAATCAATATCCAGAGAAATGTTTATTATGGAGTTCTTTTCTTCCCATAAAGCTAAGCCCATATGGTTATTTGTATCTTAAGTGGTAAAAAACCATTTAAGAAAACCCTTAATTATGGTTGAAAAAAATGTTCTTAAAAAATGTCAATATTTCATTTTGAGTCTTAAAGATTCTAATTATCCTAATCTTTTATGTCTGTCTTTGCAAAATATGTTGATCCAATTCCTTAATTATCCTTGCAAAGTAAGGTTAAGTAAATTTTTATTTTTGATTTTTAAATTAATTTTTATTTTTAGACAACCCGATCAAGATGTCTATGGCTCCGTCATCCTGGGGTTGTCAGAGTATTCAAATCTACTTAGCTCGAAAGGCAGTTAAACCAGGGCTGGAAGAATCTTGTCAGCAACCACAGATTTCATCGTCTAAGTGACCTTCATAAATCTAAACACTAGGGTTCAAGTTTCATTCGGTGATCTTTGTTCACTAGAGTTCAATTTAAGTTTTAATGTCTTATTCGGATTTTAGGGGTTATAAAATTTTTGGTTGTTTAAGACTTATTAACCAATTAAATTTTTGTCATTTTGTCATTTATTTTTGTGGAGGATGACCTGATCAGGATCTTATGGTTCCGTCATCCGATGTCATTAGGTATGCTGTTTGATTATTCATAAATGATAAAAAAATATTTTGTTAGCAACCATGACGAAAAGTATCCCTTATTGAGGTAAAATTGTGCTTCATTTCTCATATTGATAGATAAAACCCTATTTAACCTTCAAATACTGGGCTTGAAATTTTATCTTTAGAATAAATTAAGTTGAATTAATTTAAAGAATAATTTTCATGTGATCCGATATTAGCCTTCGGATCATCCTCAACTTCTTACTTGAATACCTTAAAATTGACCCAACTAATTTAGGCTAGTTTATAGAAATTTAAGTTCATATAACTTTTTATACTTATATGAAAGTTTAAGTTAATTTAAACTTAATTTTTTTTAAAATCTGAATGAGATTTAAATCAATTTTTGATTAAAAATTTGATTTTGAACCTAGAATATTCCTTATAGATAAAAATTGTTCATCTAAATGATCCAATTGAACTTTAGTTGAGTTTGATTAACTTTTTAGTTCAATTGAAAGGAATTTAAAGTGAATTAAATTTTGTTATCCTAAGTTAAGTCTAGTTTAGACTTTTTAATTAAGTCTAATTTAGTTAAGGCTTAATTAAATAATTAGGTATAATGTGTGTAAGAGCTAATAATTTTTTTTATTGATCTAACTTAGTCTAATGTGATTAAGACATATTTAATTCATTTTAGATTTGAGAAAATTTGATGCTAATCATAGGTTCAATGTAGATTGATCCCATAGATTTAGATTCAAATTTATGTTGAGTTTAAGCATTGGATTAAGTCTAGTTTTGTTTGGACTTAGGCTTAGGTTCAATTTTGATTTGAACCTAAAAGTTAGTTGAGTTAAGTCTAATTTTAAGTTAGACTTAAAAGGTTGACCTAAGTATAATTTGGTTTGGGCTTATGCTTAAGTTCAATTTTGATTTGGACCTATCCTAAGGGTAAGTTGAGTTAAGTCAAATTTTAAGTTAGACTTAAGCAGTTGAACTAAGTCTAATTTGTTTTGGACTTAGGGTTAGTTCAATTTGGATTTGAACGTAAGGGTTAGTTAAGTTAAATCTAATTTAGACTTAAATGGTTGAGCTAAGTCCAATTTGGTTTGGACTTAGGTTTAGATTCAATTTGGATTTGAACCTAAGGGTTAGTTAAGTTAAGTATAATTTTAAGTTACACTTAAAAGGTTGGACTAAGATTTAGGGTTAATTAAACCTAGTTTGGTTAAGGTTTAATGGATAATTATGTCTATTTTAGGTTAGAATTAATTAGGGTTTAGATTGATTAAACCTTATTTAGTTAAGGTTAATGTATAATTAAGTCTAACTTAGGTTATACTTGATTAGGGCTTAAGCTTAATTTAGATAAGGCTTAGGATTGATTAAATCTTATTTGGTTAAGGTTTAATGGATAAATAACTTAATTAGGGTTTAAGCCTGATTTTGATAAGGCTAGGGATTAATTAAACCTAGTTTAATTAAGGTTTAATGGATAATTAAGTGTAATTTAGGTTAGACTTAATTAGGGTTTAAAATGAGTAAACCTTAACTGGTTAAGGTTTAATGGATAATTAAGTCTACTTTAGGTTAGACTAGATAAGGCTTAGGATTGATTAAACCTTATTTGGTTAAGGTTTAATGGATAAATAACGTAATTAGGGTTTAAGCCTGATTTTGATAAGGCTAGGGATTAATTAAACCTAGTTTAATTAAGGTTTAATGGATAATTAAGTGTAATTTAGGTTAGACTTAATTAGGGTTTAAAATGAGTAAACCTTAACTGGTTAAGGTTTAATGGATAATTAAGTCTAAGTCTACTTTAGGTTAGACTTAATTAGGGTTTAAGTTGATTAAACCGTATTTGGTTAAGGTTTAAAGGATTATTAAGTTTAATTTGATTAGACTTAATTAGGGTTTAAGCTTAATTTGGATAAGGCTTATGATGGATTAAACCTAATTTAGTTAAGGTTTAATGGATAATTAAGACTAATTTAGGTTAAACTTAATCAGGGTTTAATCCCAATTTGGATGAGGCTTAAGGCCCAATTTAGATGAGGCTTAAGGTTAATTAAACCTAATTTAGTTAAGTTTTAATGGATACTTAAGTCTAATTTAGGTTAGACTTAATTAGGGTTTAAACTTGATTTAGATAAGACTTAAGATTAATTAAACCTAATTTAGTTAAGGTTTAATGGATATTTAAGTCTAATTTATGTTAGACTTAATTAGAACTTAAATTGGTTAAACCTTATTTGGTTAAGGTTTAATAAATAATAAAGTCTAATTTAGGTTAAACTTAATTAGGGTTTAAGAGAAATTTAGATAAGGCTTAGGATTGATTAAACCTTATTTGGTGAAGGTTGAATGGATAATCAAGTCTAATTTAGGTTAGACTAAAATAGGGTTTAAGCCTGATTTAGATAAGGCTTAGGATTAATTAAACCTTATTTAGTTAAGGTTTAATGGATAATTAAGTCTAATTTAGGTTATAATTAATTAGGGTTTAAGTCTAATTTGGATTAGGCTTAAGGATAATTAAACTTAATTTAGTTAAGGTTTAATGGATAATTAAGTCTAATTTAGGTTAGACTTTAAAGCCTGATTTATATAAGGCTTAGGATTAATTAAACCTAATTTGGTTAAGGTTTTTAGTTTTAATGGATATTTTAATCTAATTTAGGTTAGACTTAATTAGGATTTAAGCCTAATTTGGATACAAAATAAGGTTAATTAAACCTATTTTAGTTCAGGTTTAATGGATAATAAAGTTTAATGTAGGTTAGAATTATTTAGGTTTAAGCCTGATTTAGAAAAGCTTAGGATTAATTAAACCTAATTTAGTTAAGGTTTAATGCATAATTAAGTCTATTTTAGGTTAGAATTAATTAGGGTTAATTTTGAGTCTTAGATGGGTTAGACCTAAGGATTAGGATTATATTATTCCTAATAATATTTTCTAATCCTTTAAAATAAAAGATTAGCACTAACCAGGTTTAGGATTTTAGGTTAAGGTAAAAATTTTATTTATATTTTTACCCCTAAATGTTTAAATTGTCATTTTAGATTTATTAAATGTTAGAAATTTTTAATTTTAGAGTTCAAATTCATTAACCTAAATTTTCTAACCAATTTTCATTTTAATTTCCAATTTTTTGATTTTTTATAATTATTTTTGGAACTACTTATAAAATATGATTAAATTGGTGAATTTGGCTTTGTGGATTTTTCCTAACCTTGGAAAAATTAGAAAATGTCCCCAAGGATAAAAGGATTAATCCCTGAAAAATTTGTCATTTTTGAAATTAGAATTAATTTTTAATAATTAAATTACTCTTGAGAGTAATTACTTAATTAAAAATTAAATATATTTCATTAATTTTAAATTTCATTTTATAATTGCTCCTTATTTTCTTGAATCTAAGGATTTTTTATTTAATTTTTATGTTTTTTTAGCACTAAGTTATGTATTTTTAAAGGTTTTTATTATTTTTTGGATTTATTTAAATAAAAAATTCAAAATTTTCTGTTTATCTAACGTGACACCAGGTAGATCATAGAAGTTCTTGAAATTCCATGCGGCGTTGTTTGATTGCAGAGCTTTCCATGTATGCGTTGAGCTGGCCCGCTGTTGATTTTATTAAATATGGACGAATTGATGATCCAACTCGATCAGAGCCGTCCATTTTCGATACATGGAAATGGATGGCATCAGTTCATCGTCCTTACGGGATGAAGTACTGAGAGCCTTTAGAGTTTAAGATTTACGATTTTAGCAAAATCTTCATCAAGTTTGATGAATTTATTTCCTAAAGCTTCATTGAAGTAAGAGGAATATATCCATACAGCTTTATATGCATGACATGATAATTTTCTTCAAAATATTCCAAAACTGAGGAGAGTTTTAGGGTTTAAGGTGCGTAACTTTGATCCCGAGAAAATATAGTTGTGTAAATTTTATAAATTTGACTCTGCTTTACAACGGTGCCAAAAACTTGATGTGGTACTTTATGAATAATAGCGTTACACACAATTTATTGGGATTCTTCGCAAGTATACGTATCGTTATCAATTAATATAAAATTTTCTATTTAAGTCCCAAATATTGATCCCACGATGAAGGTTTAAATCACGATGAAGGTTTAAATGTTCCACGATGAAGGTTTAAATGTTAAATGATAAATTAATTAGGAAATTCACAGAATTAAAATGAAATTACTGTCACTAATTTTGAATGTTTAAGATACTATAAAATCTAAATTATTAACTAATAGCAGAATTTAAATGTAGAGTTTTAAAATAGTAACTACTAAACTATGTTTATGTGATGAAGTTTTCTTATGTGAAAAACATCTTTCCCACTCCAATGAGTATTTTGGGTGAAATGAGATGAGGTAAATGAAAATTTGTATTGTGTCAAATAGGAGCAATTTTAATTCTCTACCCTAATTTAGTGTTATAGAAAATCATTGACTAATCTTAGGTTTAGTCCCTAAATCTGTACCTAGGCTATGAGGATACTGGATCCGACTCCAGAGCTCTCACCTCCCTTCTCCTGAAAGCTAACTCTCGCTTTAGTTTTTAAACACTAAGATCAAATTGGGAATTTTTTGTCTGCCACCCTAGAAATCTTCAATTCTACTCCCAATAAAGTATATTCCCCTATTTACTTGTACTTAATTCCATGAACAAAATACTCCTTCATGGACTTAAATGTGATTCTCATTCTGTTGTAGAACTCATACTCCATTTCCCAGGTCATATGTTTCACAACATATTTTAACAATTTAATTAGCCAGATCAAAAAGTAAATTAAGAGCGGAGTTGACAAACCATCACAATTTATTTTAAATTTTAATATCGGCACATCCAAATTATCTCTTCATTGTATCATATCTCAAAGTTGGGAAAAGATGAAGGAAACTACATAGACTTCATGAGAAAGATACAACAAAACATAAATTTCATATATATAAGGAAGTTCATATAACAATAATAAATAAATAACATATTTGAAAAATCTTTCTCAAAGCAAATTCCTTGTAGCATCTCTTAAGAAATGTTGGAGGAAGAAATCTCTCACTTCTCTTCCTCTCTAAAACTTCTTAGAGAAGAATTCACACTTAAACTCACCATAAAAACTAGAAACTAAAAAGAAAATAACTAACTAATGGTATAGAATGGCGTGGAATGATGTAAAGTGGAAAGAAGGGGCGATGGATGACTGAGAGAGACGAAGGAGAGCCACGAGGGGGAGCCACTTTTATGATCAATTTTGGCTCTTAATAGAGCCTAGGGTTAGTTCTCAAATAGGTGCATCCAAAAACTCTTCAAAAAACGTCCAAATTCATCGAATCTTCTTGAAATAAGGCTTGCACCAACACTAGCGTCGTCGACGCCAGAGACAATTTACTTTAGTCCATCTTCTCTGTCAAACGACACCGTCGGCGGTGAACAAATTATCAAAATCTCTATTTTGACTCCAAAATTCATCCTTTTTGCTTCCTTTTTGCTCCAAGTTCTAACAATCAACAACCTGCAATAAAACACAAAAAATACCTTCCATTAAAGTGCAATATCACAAAAAATGAGTATAAAATATGGGTATAAAAATGGATATATTTTTGGTTTATCAAAATTCCCCAAACTTAAATGTTACTTGTCCTCAAGTAACTCCTTTTACAACATAAAAATATGACTCATTGCAAAGATTTTAACTTTTAGATTTCTATATTTAAGTCTGCTAAATACAATAGTATAACTTACAAAAAATTTAAATTAACTCCAGTTAGTACTAAAGGTATAAGAATATCTAGCAGTTAAGTCTAAGATTTCTGATTCTCTATTCTTTTCAAGGAAAATTGCAAATTATTCATATTAAAGCCACTTAGAATATCCATATGAAAAAGAACTTCATGAAACTTTACTAGTAAATATGCTAATACTGAAGTATAAGTTTAGAAAATGTAACCAAGCCTTCTTCTTTAAGTTGATTCAAGTGAAACCAATTTGTAATTAGGCATCTCCTCAAGCTTCTCCTCACATCTTTTTCTTTTCTTTCCTTTTTTTTCTTTTTTTTTCAGGATCATTTTCAATCCTTTTTCTTTTTCTTCTCTTTTCTCTTTTTTTTATGTGAGGATTATTATATCTGGATAGCCTTTAATAATTTTGAACTTCATTATCTTCTTCTTAAAGGTAAAAGCTTTCACATTCCTTCACTTTATAAAATTATATTAGCTTTAAAGATTTTTCATAAAGTTTTATTCTTTTCTTCTTACATGAATCTCTAAGATTTTTAATACTTCAAAAGTATAAATTCTTTTACTTAAAATAGAAAAACATAGTCTTATTCTATCACACCAAATATCTTAATCTCTAAAATTAACCTTTATTATTTAAAAAAATTTACTTAAGTTTAATATATATTTAGAAACATAGAAATAGTTATCTAAAGTTATTCTCTAATACCAAAGGTCATGTTAAATTTTAAAATATTTTGAAAATATAGCTAATTGAAGACAAATAAAATTAAGTTTCTGTTCTTTAAAAATGAATTTTTCTCCCCCTCCCCCAAACTTACATTTTTAAAAAAATTTGCATGAAAATTTGAAAAATAAAGGGTGAAAGAAAACATTTAATACTTAAAGAAAAGACATATCTGTTGAAGGTTTTGATTTGAACTTCACTTTGAAATATTGCAGGTGCTAATATGAGAAGCTACAAGACTTAAAACATTAAGTAACACATAATACATATAAAAATTTGCTGAGAAAGAGTTAACTACACATACATCCAACAAAGAACTAAAAACTAACAACTTCCAATAGTTTCACAGATCTATTGTTCACAACACAACATATAATTAAAATAAAGTATCACAGTCTACAAATAAACAGCTTCAACAATAAAGTACAACTTAACAAAAACTAAACAAAAACCTAACTAACACATCACCAATCATCATCATCTTCTTCTTCTTCTTCCACATCCAAATTTTGCTGCTGATATGGAGTAAAAACAAGGTGAGTAGGAAAATGAACTGAGTGATCATCCCTCATGTATCTGACCATTGCGTCATTATAAGAAGCATCATATTCAAATTTCTGTCTTATGAAATCATCATTGTGAGCATTTCTGGCCTCTATATTTTCCATTCTACTATCCATTCTCAAGATATTTCCCTGTTGGATCATCATCTACTCCATAAGTTCATGGATAGAAGGGGTACTAAAATTACTTGAATTAGAACGAATATCTCTGGTCTTACTTCCAGATCTCCATCCAACATGAGATTAATTAGTCTTTATATTGGCAGGTCCAATAGGTTTTAGAGGTTCAATCCTCTCCCCATCTTCTCTAAAATCAAATCCTGCATGTTCACATAGTGTGAAGATGAAGGCAGGGTGAGCTAAACCACCAATGGTCTCTCCTAAAGCAATAGATCGAGTGTTCCTATAAATAATAGAGCCTACATCTATCCTCATCACCTGCTGGATACAAAAGTTCAAGATGGCTCTATCCTTTGTTACCTCACTATGATGATTTGTTGGTATCATTCTTCCAGAAAAAAATAGTTCCAGGCCTTAGATACTACATTTAACATAGAGAGAGGAAAGTTTACCTTAACACCATCCTTCACCTTCCAGGTTCCTCTTCCATTAGTAAGAAAAGATATAACCTCATCCAAGGCCTCATTTGTAGTAGAAAACGATTTGTATTGGCAGCTATACACATCTTCTAACTGATAAAATTCATTAATCTTCCTTGGAGTAAACTCCACCATTTGTCCTCGAACAAACACATAGTCTTCTGAAGTCTCCTTGAAATTGGTATAGAACTCCATCACTACGCCAATAATCACCTCGGTAGTAAAGTAGAAAAAATTCTCATACCACCATTCATTAATTAATCTATCAACTTTGCCTCCCGGATAGTTTAGACTTTTTAATTAAGTCTAATTTAGTTAAGACTTAATTAAATAATTAGGTATAATGTGTGTAAGAGCTAATAATTTTTTTTATTGATCTAACTTAGTCTGATGTGATTAAGACATATTTAATTCATTTTAGATTTGAGAAAATTTGGTGCTAATCATAGGTTCAATGTAGATTGATCCCATAGATTTAGATTCAAATTTATGTTGAGTTTAAGCATTGGATTAAGTCTAATTTCAATTTACTTTTAATTTACTGCAAAGTCTATTTAGTCTTTTTGAACACTATTTTTCATCTAAAAATAATTCTCAAAAAAGTATTTTCACAAATAACACCAAACTAACTTTTATATATGAAAATACACTTTTTTCAAATACATTTTTCTAATCACACTTCCTCATCCTTGAAGTAAACTAAATTATAATTCAACATTGAAATCAAGCCACAACACTAGAACACTGACACAAAACTATACATAATCAAAGTGAATAAAGTTCTAAAGCAAAGTAAAGTAAATTAAATCCACACAATTACATTAAAAACATAAGTATTTTATACTAGTAGAGAGTTCAACTTCTTCAGTTATTCTACCTCATCTTCAGTACTTTCTCCTCATCTAATATCTTCCACAGATGTGAATGGACATACAAGTTGTCGAAGGGTCGGTACATGAATTGATCAGTTAAATTTTCATCGATCCATCCTTTTTTCTTAAACATCTACACCAATCCTCCTTCATCCTTTAATCTAGGTGATCAAAAAGCTAGTTAAGATTTCCTATTGCATTCGTAATACTCTGAAGTTCTCTTTCTATTTTCTCCAGTTTCTTCTCCAAAGCTATTGAACTTCCAACTATTGGTGGCATCAATGGTATTGAAGCATGTGATGAATGATTCAAAATAACATCTAATGCTTCATTTCCATTCCCTATATAATTATCATCAATAGGAATCATGGGTTCCCAAGGTAATAAAACTTTCTCCTAACTTTCATATGGAACTTGAGATTGATTGCAAAGTAGGAAAATTGTAGAAGGATGCCCCGGTCCATATATTGACCCATTCATAATAATACCCATAACAGATTTGAAAATAATCGACCCCACATCAATGGGTTTTTCCATTTGAATGCAATAGTTTAGAACGAAACTTTCTCTTGTAACTCTACAAATCTTCATGATAGGGAGTAATTTTACAGATATGAAGAAATGCATTATTTTAATATTTAATTAAGCAGTGAAGCAGAGAAACTAATGTATCCCTCATATCTGATTTCCCCATTATAATTTTCATCCATCAAAAAATTATATACATCTTGCATCATATCCCTTATTGGGATAAAGTTTGTATTATGACAGATTGGAATGTTTTCTATCATATACAAATCGTTAATTTGAGTCAAAGTAAATGGTACAGCCTTACCTCAAATGAAGACGACTCCTTGGGTAATTCCATGTAGGTTAGCATATAATGTCTTTACCAATGGTACTACAACTGTAGCATAGAACTTCCCAACATCTTTGCACAATAATTTTCTCAATCTGTGAACTTGGATTACTTAATCCATGATTGACAAAGCCTCTGCCTCTCACAAAGCCTCTCTCCTTAATAAGTCTCTTCTTCATGATGACTTTGTCGTATAATTTTTGTGCATCAAAACTGATAAAATTTTGTATATTGAAAACTTCATACCTTGAAGTATTTGTGGAATTGGAAACCATGAAATTCAAAAGTAGTAAGTTTCTGGACGTTTAAGGCAGTTTTTAGGACTTTAAAAACACCTATCGTCTGTTATTGAGGAGTAAAATCCAGCCAAAGTCCGCCGAATTCATTCTGCACGTGCAAAACTGCTCGGGACACCGGCGACACTGCTGATTGCGCTGTCCGTGCCATGGTCTATTAGGCAGGCGTTGTCGGCGCCCATTCTGGCACCGTCGGCGCCAGAGGCCAAATTCGCGTTTTTTAATTTTTTGTTCAATTTGATTCCAAAATTTTCTCCAATACCAATATTTGTATTAATTTATGATATATAAAATTGTGTAGGATTCAAAATTACTATTATTTCCTAATACATAAATACACTTATTAAATAAAATTGTAATATAAAGATAAATAGATTTATATATGAGTTGCCTCCCACAAAGCGCTTTGTTTAACGTCGTCAGCCTAACGTACCATTGTTTAATTGGGTTGACTTAACGTTAAAATTTCTTTAAATTGTGGTATGTGTCCTTCATAATAATTTTTCAATCCATGCCCATTAAATTTAAATATTTTTCCAGTTTAAATATTTTTCCAGTTTTAGGTTCCATAATGATAGACTTTAATCACTTTAAATGGTCCTAACCATCTAGATTTTAGTTTTTTATGGAAATATGCTCAATCTTGTGTTATATAATAAAACTTCTTGTCCAGGTTCAAACTTCTTCTTAATAATCTTCCGTTCATGCCATATTTTCATTTTTTTTTATAGATTTTGCATTATCATATGCTTCATTTCTAATCTCCTCAAGTTCATTAAGTTGCAATAATCTTTTCTCACTAGCATCTTATAGATTAAAATTAAATTTTTTAATAGCTCAAAATGTTTTATACTCCAATTCTACTGGTAAGTGGCATGTTTTTCCAAAAATAAGTCTATATGGGGACATTTTTATAAGAGTCTTGTAAGCAGTTCTGTATGCCCATAATGCAGTACCTAATCTAGCAAACCATTCCATTTTATAGGGATTTACAACTTTTTCTAAAGTTCATTTTATTTCACACTTTGATATTTTTGCTAGACTGCTAGTCTGAGGATGATAAGTAGTAGAGAATCTATATATAATATCATATTTTTTAATTAATTTTTTGATTTTCTTATTCTTAAAATGGGATCCTCCATCAGTAATAATTACTCTCGATATTCCACATCTATTAAAAATATTTCTATTTAAAAATTTATAAACACTTTGAGCATCACATTTAGGTACAACAACAACTTCAATCCATTTAGACATATAATCAACAAGAAGTAC
>NW_018239991.1:208553-220351 GCF_001263595.1 Phalaenopsis equestris | reverse complement strand
GAGGCATTTCATTTCTTCTAGAAATATTTCCTACTTGCTGACATCGATCACATATTTTAATATACTTATTAACATCTCTAAAAAGAGTAGGCCAATAAAATCCACCTTGCAAAATTTTATATGTAGTTCTATTTGCTCCAAAATGTCATCCAAATTCAGAATCATGACATCTTTCAATTATTTATTGAGTTTCTTTATAAGACACACCTTCTAATAATTAGATCTTTCACTATTTAAATAAATATGAGTCATCCCAAAAATAGAATTTTGAATCACATATAAATTTATTTAATTGTTGATTCTTGATATGAAGTGGTAGAATATCACTTACAATATAATTTACTATATCGTCATACCACAGTGTATTAATTTCATCAGTATTATATAATTATTCATCAGTGAAATTTTCTAAAATTTCATTTGCAAAATTAGTTAATATTTCTTTTTCAAGTCTAGGTAAATGATCAACTATTTGATTATCATTTCCCTTTCTATCAACTATAGTAAAATAAAACTCTTGCAATAGAAGTATCCATCTAATTAATCTTGGTTTAACATCCTTCTTTTGCATTAAGTATTTGATAGCAAAATGATCTGTATGCACTATACATTTGGTTCCAATCAAGTAAGGTCTAAATTTATCAAAGGCATAAACAATAGCTATTAACTCTTTTTCAGTAGTAGCGTAGTTAATTTGAGCATCATTTAGAGTTTTACTAGCATAATATATTACTTTATAAACTTTGTTGTGCCTTTATCCTAAAACAACTTATATAGCATAATTACTAGCATCACACATTATTTCAAATGGTTCTCCTAATAAGGTGGGACTATTATAGGCGCAGTGATTAATTTCTCTTTCAATAATTCAATTGTTTTAATGTATTCCTCATTAAAATCAAATTTTGTATCTTTTTTTAAAAGTTGGTATAATGGCTTAGTTATTTTTGAAAAACTTTTTATGTAACGCCTGTAGAAACCAACATGTCCTAGAAAACTTCTTACCCCTCTGACCGTAGTCGGTGGTGGTAATTTTTCAATAACTTGAACTTTTGTAGGATCTACTTCCATGTCATTTTCAGAAATTTTATGCCCACGTACAATTCCTCTTGCAACAATAAATTGACATTTTTCCCAATTTAGTACTAAGTTGATTTTTTCACATAATTCCAGAACTTTTTCTAAATTATTTAAACATAATTCATATGAAGACCCAAACACAGAGAATCATCCATAAATACTTCCATTCCATGTTCAATCAAATTACTAAATATTGACATCATACATCTTTGAAATCATACATCTTTAAAATGTTGCAAGTGCATTGCATATTCCAAAAGACATTCTATGAAAAGCAAATGTTCCATAAAGGCTTGTAAATGTTGTATTCTTTTGATCCTTAGAAGCAATTGGAATTTAACGATAACTGGTATATCCATCTAAAAAGCAGTAATATTTGTTTCCAGCCAATCTATCCAACATTTGGTTTAGAAAAGGTAAAAGAAAGCAATCTTTCGTGGTGTACTTCTTTAATTTTCTATGGTCAATACAAATTCACCAATTAGTAACTTTTGAAATTAATTCATTTTTCTCATTTACTTCAATGGTCACTCCTCCTTTCTTTGGAACACAGTGAATTGGGATTACTCAAGCACTATCTGAAATAGGATATATAATTCCAGCATCTAACAATTTTAAAATTTCTTTTTTAACAACTTCTTTCATTATTGGGTAAAATTTTTTTGAGGATCAACTTTAGGTTTGTATTGTTCGTCTAATAGAATTCTGTGCTTATAAATTGAAGGACTAATTCCTTTAATATCTGCTAAAGTCCATCCAAAAGCCTTTTTATATCTCTTTAACATTTCTATTAATTTATGTTCTTGAATTTCAGTTAAATTAGAAGATACAATAACAGACAATGTAGATGAATCTCCTAAAAACACATATTTTAAATAGACAGGTAATACTTTCAGTTCAAGTTCAGGTGGTTTAATACTTGAAGGTATAAGATTTTTTATATCATTTTCCAAAAAATCTAAAGTTTCAAATTTGTCTGAATATAATCTAAATTTTCTTCTTTTATTTCATCCTCATTCTGACTAAATTCTTCTTGCCTTAATTTTTCTTCAAACTCTTTGTTAAATTGCTCATTACTTAGATAATTAGTAACTTCCATTCTAAAACATTCATTGTCTTTTTCAATTGCACAATATTTCATAGCTTTTCCAATATTAAATGCTACTTTTTGATCATTAACTCTCATTATTAATTCTCTTTTTTGATCATCTATTACAACTCTCCCTATTGCAAGAAATGGTCTCCCCAAAATAATAGGGTTTTCTTTATCTTCCTCCATATCTACTACTATAAAGTAAACAGGAAAAATAATTTTATCCACTTTTACTAATACATGTTCTATAACTTCCTTAGGATAAGTCATTGATCGATCAACTAACTGAAGAGTTACACTAGTAGGGGAGATCTCTTCTAAATTTAAACATTTAAAAGTCAGTAGAGGCATAAGATTGATATTCACTCCTAAATCAAATAAGGCATTTCCATAAAACTTTTCACCAATTGTACAAGGTATAGTAAAACCACCAGGATTTTTTATTATTCAGGAAGCTTCTTCTGAATAATAACTCTACACTCTTCACTAAGTGCAACGATCTCATGATCTACAAACTTCATTTTCTTGTTTAATATATCTTTCATAAATTTCACATTACTTGACATTTTTTCCAAATCCTCAAAGAAAGGAATGTTTATAGTTAATTTTTTAAGGATTTCTAAGAATTTTGTAAATTTTTTGTCTTTATTCTTCTGCTTCATTCGTTGAAGAAATAGAGGTAATGATTTTTCTAAGGGAACTTGTGTTAGTTCATTTTATTTATGGTCGCTTTCAATCTCTTCCTTCTCCTCATCAACTTCAGTTTCTCTTTAGATTATTGTTTCAACTTCTTTTCCACTTCGTAATTGAATAGCTTTTATTTGCTACTTATTTTGATCTTTGGGATTAACATCCACAGTACTCGGATGATTTCCTGAAGGTCTGTTACTAAGTGTCGTAGCAATATGTGCTAATTGAATTTCAATATATCAACATTACTTCTTCCATCATCAACTCTTCCCATATTTTATTTAACATTACCTCTTCCATCATTAACTTCTTTTCCTTAACTTGTGGTTTAGGGTTAGAGTTAAATCCAGGAGGATAATAAGGCCGATAATTACAAATTTCCTTAATTATTTAAAAGGATTTCCTTGGTTATTTAAATTTCTTGAGGGGTTCATTGAATTGTTATAATTATTATAACTAAAATTAAGGTTATTTTTCCATCGAGTGATTTTTCCATCCATGGTTGTAATAGTTAGAATAGGGACTGTTATTTTGATTATTAATAGCATTTAAAGTTTTATAAGATGATTGAGTATCAATTATCTGTCTTAGTGAATTTTCCTCTAATATTGGTGATATTTTAGAATAGTTCACTCCAATTTGATCAATCTTTTTTGATATAGCAACAATTTGAGATGTTAAAATATACATTGCATCATATTCATGAATAGTAGCTACTCTCTTAGGACTTACCCGTTCAGAGGGCCATTGAAAATTATTAATAGCCATTTCTTTTATTAAAGAGTATGCTTCATCAAAAGGTTTTGACATTAAAGATCCACCTGCCTATAATAGATCTAAGTGATCCCACTAATCCATTGTATGAAGTTTGAATTATTAACCAATCTTGTAAAATGGTGTGGACATTTCCTAAGGAAATCCTTAAATCATTCTCAGGCTTCATATATCGATTCCCCTTCAAACTGACAAAAAGATGTAATATCGTTTCTAAGCTTAACAGTTTTCGAGAGTGGAAAATATTTAGCCAATAATTTTTGTGATAGTTCTCCCCAAGTTCTGATAGATCCAGATGCTAATAAATTTAACTAAGCTTTAGCTTTATCCCTTAATGAAAAAGGAAAAAGTCTAAGTTTAACAACATCATTAGACATTCTGTCATATTTAAACATAACACAAGTTTTAAGAAAACTAGCAATATGTAAGTGAGGATCTTCAGTGGGTATTCCTCCAAACTGATTATTTTGTACCATTTGGATAATAGCAAGTTTAAGCTCAAATGAATTAGCAGCGACATCAGGATTTTGAATAGTGAAGTAAAGTTCATCTGCTGTTGGATTAACATAATCTTTTAAAGGACTTTATCAATTTTCATTTATTTGATTATCTAAGTTATTTGTCATTTTGCTCAAAAATTTAATTTTATTTTATTGTTTTTGAATTTTTGTAATAGTACATTCTAATTCTGAATCGTAAGGTACTAAACCTTCAAATCTAATATTTTGCATAAACAAATATAATAAGCAGAGAAAAATTTCTTAAAAATACTCTTAATATATAGTTATATATATATTTTTTGGATTTTATAAATTTTTAATTTTATATTTTGTATATTTTTATCTCTAAATTTCCTAATTTACCAAATCTATTTAATTTACCGTTACCTTCCTCGGTAACGGTGCCAAGAACTTAATCCCGAGAAAATATAGTTGTCTAAAATTTATAAAGTTGACTCCGCTTTACAATGGTACCAAAAACTTGATGTTGTTTTTTTTATGAATAATAGCATTAAACACTTAATGTTGGGATTCTATGCAAGTATACGTATCATTATCAAGTAATATAAGACTTTTTATTTAAGTCCCAAATATTGATCCCACAAGGAAGGTTTAAATTTGAAATGATAAATTAACTAAAAAATTCATAGAATTAAAATGAAATGACTGTCACTAATTTCAAATGTTTAAGATACTATAAAAGCTAAATTATTAACTACTAGCATAATTTAAATGCAGAGTTTTAAAATAGTAACTACTAAATTATGTTTATGTGATGACGTTTTCTTATATGACAAAACGTCTTTCCCACTGCAATTAGTTTTTGGGTGAAATGAGATGAGATAAATGGTTTAAATCTGTATTGTGCAAAATAGGAGCAATTTTAATTCTCTACCCTAATTCAGTGTTATAGAAAATCATTGGCTAATCTTAGGTTTAGTCCCTAAATCCGTGGCTAGGCTAGGAGGATACTGGCTCCCACTCCAGTGCTCCCACTTCCTTTCCCCTAAAGGCTAACTCTCACTTTAGTTTTTAAACACTAAGATTGAATTGGGGATTTTTAGTAAGTCACCCTAGAAATCTCCAATTCTACACCCAACAAAGTATATTTACTTATTTATTTGCACTTAATTCCATGAATGAAATAGTCCTTCATGGACTTAAATGTGATTCTCACTCTGTTGTAGAACTCATACTCTGTTTCCTAGAGCATATGTTTCACAACATATTTTAACAATTCAATTGGCCAGATCGAAAAGCAAATTAAGAGCGGAGTTGAAAAACCATCACAATTTATGTTAAATTTTAACATTGGCACATCCAAATTTTCTTTTCATTTCACCATATCTCAGAGTAGGGAGAAATTTAAAGAAAACTACTCAGAATTCAAGAGAAAGGCATAATAAAAAACAAATTTCATATATAAAAGGAAGTTCACACAATAATAAAAAACAAATAACACTTATCTGAAACTCTTTCTCAAAGTAAATCCCTTATAGCCTCTCTTAGGAAATGTAGGAAGAAGAAATGTCTCACTTCTCATCCTCTCCAAAACTTCTTAGAGAAGAATTCACACTTAAACTCACGGCAAAAACTCAAAACTAAAAAGAAAATAACTATTTAATAGTGTGGAATGGAGTGGAATGATGTAAAGTGGTAAGAATGGGCGATGGATGACTGAGAGAGACCAAGGAGAGCCATTTTTCTGATCAATTTTGGCTCTTAATAGAGCCTAGGGTCAGTTCTCCAATAGGTGCATCCAAAAACTCTTAAAAAACCATCCAAATTCCTCAAATCTTCTAGAAACATGACTTGCACTGAAACTGGCGACGTCGACACCCATTCTGGCACCGTCGATGCCAGAGACCATTTAATTTAGTCCATCTTCTCTGTTAAACGGTGTCGTCAGTGCCTAGTTTGGCGCTGAACAAATTATCAAATTGACTCCAAATTTCATCATTTTTGCTTTATTTCATTCTTTTTTGCTTCCTTTTTGCTTCAAGTCCTAAATCAACAACCTGCAATAAAACATAAGAAAATACATTTCATTAAAGTGCAATATTTACATTAAAGTGCAATATCACCAAAAATGAGTATAAAATATGGGTATAAAAATGCATATTTTTTTTTTGTATCAACCTTGGCCCAAGAGGTTTGGCCTCAATTAGGGTTGATAGGAATGTTTGTGGAGACCTTATGAAGCTTCTCCTATGTTCAATTTGGGGTGAAATCAAGGCTAAGTATATCTTCAATGGAATGGTGGCTCTGCTCAGCTTGGGGTAGGTTAGAGGCTTCAAGGAGACTCAATTTTGATAGTAAATGTCTTTATGGAGTTTTGAGAATCTTTTGGGAGTTTTGGTTTGAAGCTTTATCAAAGTTTATGTTACATCCAAAATTTGTCTTGAAATTGGTATTGGAAATTAGGGTTTAACAGAAGTTTTGAGGCCTTGAAAAGATGGGGGATTTACTGCTTATGTCTTGGAGTAGGTTTTCTCTCTTAAAGGCAAAGGTTTGGATGCTTGGATATGGTTCTTCTCCTTGTGGGGGCTTTAAGGTTTGCCCTCTTTATAGTCTCTTTATAGCCATGGAAGGTTTGGATATGGTTAAGCTCAGCTTGGGGAAGATCCTCTGACCTCTCTGAAATGATCTCGTAGATTAGAGGGAGAAGTTATGAAGGCAATTATGATTTTGGGTTGATTGTCCATGTTGGCTCCAATGGTGGAGGAGAGAAAATTCCATGGCTTTTAGACATTGGGGAGGGGAAGAGGTGGGGTGGTTGAGCATGATAACACTCCTTCTTGACCCAAGCATGAAAGCACAAAAATGCCAAGTATAAGGGGTGGTAGGCAGGAATAACTTCCCTGATCATGGATGAACCATTGGGTCATGGGCTTGGGCCACAGGCTTTAATCCATGGATTTGACCATGGGCTTAATGTTTGGGCTTTAAGCATAAAATTAGGGTTTTGGCCTAAAACTAAGCTAAATGTGTCTTAAATTACTATTTTTTAATTAATTAAATAATTAATTAATTAAAAGAATAATTTGAAATTTGATAGGCATTTTATCGAAACTAGAAGAAGCAGAAATAAGTTGAAATTTGATAGGTTTTTTATCCTCACCATGTACTTCTTAACCACTAAGATTTCAACTTTAGATGGACATAATGAAGTTAAGGTCAGTGATTAATTTGCATATATATGGACTTGAACTGTCCTTATTTGTCTTTTTCTTCGAGAGAAATTTTAAACTGTGGTTCTTTTTAAATCATCAATGTTGTTTTCTCTTTTTCTTTTACTTATTCAGAGTTGGCGTCCAAGCAAATTTCAAAGGTTTCTTTAATTCGACAATTTGGTTTTTACTCTCTCGCCGTCATCCCAAATTTTTTCCTCAGATGCCAGTTTAGAGAGTTCTTACACTTCGCTTGTGTTAAAACAAAGTATTCATCAATTATCTTGTCTTTGTCTTTCTCTTCTACATTTATCACTGCATCCCTGGAGAATATTGTTTTCTTCATCAGTCCCAATATGCAATGTCTTCATGTATACCAATTTCATGAACTAAAAATGGTTGTAGAACCCTTGTAATACAACATTCCTGCCCCCTTTTTAAAAATTTAATGCATTAATGTAATGATGAGGGGACCATTTTATATTCATGGAACCATAGTCAACCAAGTAACACATTAAAAGATGTTTCAAAATTTATGACATGGAATTTTTCCACTATCACCAAATTATCCATTTTAGGGGCAATGTGATCGATCGTTCAATTCATTCTCTTTATTGGTTAAAACCTCATAACATAATTTTATCTCTTGTCAGTATACAAGCATCAGTGTTAGAGTATGCAAGATTTCTTAAATTTATAATGTTAATCAAGGTACAAGGGTCAATAAGTCCCCTCGGAAGTGTACTTTTGTTAATAGTTACAGTGATATACATCGGGCGATTATGTTCGGTTGTACCTAGTAACAAGTCACTTTTGGAAAAGGTGATCTTTGTTTATTCTTCTAATGAATAAGTTTCATTTGAAGAAATGCTGACAAGTTTAGCTAAATAGATTTCAAGATCTAAAAGGACTTTTATTAATGATCCCTCATCTTCTTAGATAGAATTAGGGCATCGTAGATACTCAACTTTGGTGGCAATTTGCTCAAATGGGCAAATACGTTATAGTTGACTTGTTATAGTTTTTGATGTTATTTTCTTCAGTTAATCTTTCTTGTACTGGAGGGATTATTTCTTCTAGTGTTATTATTTATTTTCCTTTTTATGTAAGTGTCATTCTTGGAGGTATCATGATACACCAAAATATTATACTATTTTAAGTGTATTTTATGCTTATTTTTGGTGACATTGCACTTTAAAGAAGGATATTTTCATGTCTTTGTTGCAGGTATATCATTTTTAGGTATTTGGAGCAAAAATTACAAAAAGAACAAAATTTAGAGCTAAAACAATGAATTTTGGGATTCTGGAGCATGATGTGCCAAAATCTAGAGAGCTGGCACATGATGCACCAGATCGACGCATTATGCTGCAGATCGATGCATGATGCGCCAGATATGAATTTTTGCAAATTAAGGTGGTTCAAGATGAATTTTATGTGAATTTTCAAAGGGACACTTGTTCTACACATCTATTGGAGTAATTCAATGCATCTAGACACTTTGTAAGGTTTTTTTATGAAGGGATATGTCTCTTGGATCAAATGACATATCTTTTGAATTCAAAAGAGTTAACTTTTGGAGGAAATTTTGAATTTTTTTTCAAAGAAGGCAGCCTAGAATAAAAGAGAACACTTCATAGAGTTGAAAAGAGAGGAAGGAGGGATGAGAAAGGGAGAGAGAGAAAGTTGGCGTGAGAGGCAAGAGGAGATATTTTCTTCTAGGGTTGTAAGAGGAGAGGGGAGGTGAGAGATTTCTTCTTCATTACACTTCTAAGAGAAAATTGAGTGGGATTGTAAAGCGAGAAAGGCTCGGAGACAACTTATAGGGATTTGCTTGGGAAGGATTGTGAGATAAGCTGTATTTTTACTTCTTTTATTTTGTAATCTTGTTTTTATATATGAAATTTGTGTTTTGTCAAATCCTTCTCATGAATTCTAAGTAGTCCTCTTTCTCCTTCTCCCTACTTTGAGATATGATTTTTGTGAAGAATTGCTTTCTTAAATTTGAACTTTTTGTCAAAATAAAAACATTATTTAGTTTTTGTAATTTTACTTTTGAAAGTTAGTTCTTAGTTAGTTAACTTTGTTTTTCAACTGCATTTTATATAACATTTACCCTAGTAGTTAATATTCAAACTTCACACTTTATTTTTATTTTTTTATTTTTGTATTATAAAATAAATTCAAAAACTTAATAAAAGGATTTTCCAACTTCTCTGTGAGATCGATATCTAGGACTCCATTAGAGCCCTTTATTACTTGAGTGATATGTATACTTACGTTGATTTTAACAAGAATTTGACAGTTTAAAAATAGTTTAAAAGATAAAATATTTTCATAAAAGGTATTTTTGTTGGCATTATATTACATATTTATTATATATCTACTGTGTGCAATTTTGTAATATTGAAAAATATTTGCAAAATTTACACACTAAATCTACGCTCCCATCATATCACTTTTCCACTTCACAAACTGATTTCAATTATTGCTTCTGATATGTCTTCTGACTCTTTTGCCTCTAAGTCGAAAGGCTTCAATTCTATAGAAATTGGTATTCCTTATACTTCAGGTGTAGCGATGTCATTTTTGCCTTCATTATTGTTGGAATTACTGTCATCATCATTGTTGTTTTGATTGTCGTTGGACTCATCAAAATTATGTACGATTTGAGTATCATCTACAAGATCAAAATTATGTTGATCATTTCTAGAGGTGGTATTGAAAATTGACAAAATATAAGCAGAATAAAAAGTTTTATCATTCATCGTAGGGATAAAAAAAGTCATACAACATCAGTGGCTCGAAAAGGGTAGACTGCGAAGAGGTAGGAGTGGAAGAAACGAAAAGGTAGGCCCTATATTTTAAGGATCTCTAACCCTATTTAATTATTAATTTTTCTTTTTCATTTCTTTCTTGGAAGATTTTGACATTGATGTTGATGCTTTAGTAATTTATAGGTTTGCAAAGGTCTTCCCAAGGGATTTACTCTACGTTGTGCTTCACTTGTCTTCATCTTCATAGTGATCGCTAGGAATAAATTCATCAGCCAAAATCATATTGATTGAATAATTTTCATGGTCTTTCAAATATTTGTTTGTGGTGACTATATTTTCTACTTTGAAGTTCTTTTCCAATCATTCTTTAAAAACAAAACATTCTTCAATCTTATGTCCAAGCATCCCATGGTAACGAAAATAGTTGGAATGATCTTTCATGTCAAATTCTGTCGGCCTCTTGGATTTAAGTAAATTGAACTTTAGAACTTTTAATAGGCTATAAAATATCTTTGTGAAGACCTTTATCTTGAGTGGATATTCTTTATTCATTCAATCGATCATTGCTTTCTTTTCTGTCTTTGATTGGGTCGATTGTTGGAATTGTAGTTGGGGAGATGACTGTTGTTGTGGTTAACTTATATTATATTGTTGTTTTCTTTGTTTGAGTCGCACATTCATTGGTTGTTTGCCATTCTCTACCATTGAAACATTTTCTATTTTGTTTTTAAATGCTTTGACTGATTTTGTTTTCTCTGTCTTTTCCGTTATACACATTTGCTTAGCTTCTTTCTGAAGGTTGGTAGCTTTACTGAGTAATTTTTCAAACATTTTAATTTTAAACCCTTTAAGCATGAATTTTATGGTCCATGAATGTTCTTAAGTAGAATTTCAACTACTTGTTTCTCTTGAAGTTGTGGTTCAAGGTTTCTCCAGTGCAAAATGTAACCCACAAGAGTTTCTTCTGGCTTTCACTTTTCTACTACCAGATCCTCAATTGTTTTGTGATGTTGTGCTCTAGCGAAAGTTGAATAAAGAGATCTTAATATTTGTAAAAGTTTTAATGGATCCGTTGGGAAGTTTGCATACCAATCAAAAGCCACCCTTGTAAGGCTATTAATGAATTGATGAAATAAGAGAGTGTTGACCTCACTTTTGGTTGAGGTCTAGAAACTTCTTTAGTAGCCTAGGTCTAGCCATAAGACTTTCCTATTGACTAGTCTTAGAAAATTAGAAAAGGTACCCCCACCATTAGAAATTCAAAACTTTTCTTTTTACTCAACTTGAAATTCCACATAATGATCTTAACCTCTAGCATTTAGTAGATAAGATCATTATAAGAGAATTCAAGAAGAGTCCCTATAGGATTACTTGGCTTTAGGATTGACCCTGGGTGTTGACTTGGAACTAGGGTACACCATATCTTCACAATACATTAATCCATGGTTCATTTAGAATGGATATCTATCCAATTCTATGTGAAATGCCTAACTTGGTCTTTTGCCCCGAGGCACCTCCAAATTACCTAACTACCCTTGGGACCCAAATTTAGCTAAAATTCCCAAATTTTGCCAAATTACCCAAAATTGATCAAAACCCATTTCAAACACCTTAAATACATCCAAATTTGTCAAAATTTCCAAAAAATGACCAAATTACCAAGATACCCCTCCATGACCCAAAAAATCCAAAAATTCCAAAAATTCCTAAAAAA
>NW_018239991.1:200022-201839 GCF_001263595.1 Phalaenopsis equestris | reverse complement strand
CATTTAAACTATGAAAATTATGGGGTCAGTTTGACTTCATCTTTTTCAAAACTAAATTTGAAAAACCTCCTGCCGAAGCGGGCAACGGGATTTCAATTCCGATGACCGACAGCTTCTTACGGGCAAACCCCACACCAAAAATAGTGCCGACAGAGAGCATCACTTCCTTTGCATTGCAACAACTTTCTCTAAAGTGTGCAAGATGCTGACATGGGTTACCAGTCCCATCAAGCATTTTGAAGAGAGGTGGAACAAAACTTTTAGGACAATGAACAAAATCAAATTCCTCAAGTTATGGTCTACCTTTTGGAATTAATGATCCAACTTTTATCTTGGCCATGGATTCTTTTATCTTTTGTTCCACTAGTTGTGTAATTTATTTTTCTAAAATTCCACTTTAGGCGAAATCCTTTTTATTTTGAGTACTTTATTTGATTTTTGTCAATTCTCTTTTACTTTCAAGAATATGTACTGCCTTTGGTCGAACGATTTCAATGGCAGGCAACTTATTTGTCTGTGGTGAACTTTGTAAAGTTGCTAACACATTCATCATTTCATTAACATTTTCTGAGTAATCTGCTCATCTCATCGTTGTATAGTTTTTTTTGCGATTCTTCTATCATATCTTCTTCAATTTATAACGGTACCTCTCATGCTGCTGAGGTAGCTTGTGTCTTTACCATATTTTTTTCTAAGGATTTCTCATTTGGGCTATTGGGAGAATTTTCTTTTCTTTCTACTGATAACTATTTAAACCAGGCCTTAATTTTGTTAGTTTTCTTCAATCAAATTAATAGGATATTTTTCATAAATTTTCTCTTAAGGATTGTTTATGGAGGTGGTATTTGTATTCCCTCAACTTTAGAGATTTCTTCTGACAGTTTACGTTTCCACATGTTATTTCTAAGTATGGGACGAGGAACTTCTGGAAGTATATTATCATGCTTTGTGTAAGAACATTCTCCATCCCACAACTTTTAACAGACATCTCTTCTACCTTTATAAGTAATTTGGTATGTGTTGGTAAAGAAACTGAACGATGTTTTGTTTTTGAAATGGCTGAATCTGTTATCCTCGGTGATTGACAAAGTTTAGTTGGTACTCAAGTTGGTTTACTCTAATGAATTTTCAAAGGAGACTTGGTATAATATTTGGGTAGATCAGTTTTCTGATGGATGTAAGTTTCTTGGGCAAGAAGTCTTCTTTTCATTGTTGCAGAAAATGCATATCCCATCTTGTTTAAAAGTTGGGAAATAATAAATCTTTCTTTTTGTGTGAGCCTTTTGAATACATAATGTATTACTTGGATTGACTAGGATCTTTCCCTTTTTGAAGGAGAAGATGGAGGAATAATAGTGGGAACACAATGGAAGCTACTTTCACCTTATTCAGTGGATATTGGAAAGAACTTATTTTATTTTAGGAAAGCACCACCAAAGATACTTTCTTTAGGTTGAGAAACTTATACTTCATTAGCATTTTTCATTTCATTTCTCTTCTTTTTTCTCATGCAAAATGGTTTCTATTTCTTCGTTGAGTGTGCGTTAGTTGTCCAATCTTAGAGTTTGATCCAACTTCATACACAAACTGTGGTGGAACATCATATTCGTGGTCAACACATATATTCTTTCCTTTTCGATCAGTTTCTTCTCACTTTTTAATAGTTTATTTTGAAAAGTTACCTCATACATGGCTACTTTAAGAGGAGGAAAGTCCTCATTGGAATTAAATTAGAACTCTTTTATAGGTTTTATGACTTCAAAAGCAATTGTCTTTGTTATAGCATGGGGTGGACAAGGAAGCACTAGGTCAACTGC